>NC_081411.1:603738883-603978883 GCF_030272615.1 Cryptomeria japonica | reverse complement strand
ATGTTAATCAATGTTATGTGTTAATGAACGTTATGTGATATCAATGAATGAATGCTATATCTTATTAATGGTAGAAAGAATTAATGAATGAATGTTATAAGATGTTAACGGGGAATTTAGAGTGATGTTAGGGGGGGGGAGGGGCCAAATGAGCTTCCACCTTCATGTGGTTGGCCCTGTTAAGTAGAGAATATTAAACTATTCTTGAAACCAAGCAAAGCTCAACAAGGTAACACACTTTTCAATATTTCATTATGTTGCACAGTTAATCTTATTGAATAATGTATATTGAATCTTAATTGTAGGGTCCAACAGAGCCAACACGAACAACAACACCATGAGTTCCTGGGTATAAAAAACTCCCATATTGTCTTGTCTGTACACGAACAATATGAGTTGCTTCTAGTGTTGATATCCAAGGTGGGACTACAAAAGTTATGAATATGCCTCATCCTTGTAATTTTTTTTATTACGACTCCTAATTCTTGAGACTAAACTTTTTGTTCTTGATGTTTTTCACTAGTTGTCATAACCTCTGACTTTGATGCTTGTGCCTTAATAGAACTAGATGTTTCTTGTATGCATACTTGCTCAAGGATTGCATTATAATGCTATAGGGCTACAAACTAAGATTATTTATTGTATTGAGTTGCACATTTGACATGAGTTGCCCTATGACTGCTATTTACATTTATGTATATACACTATTTCTAGTCTATATATTGATATAATTGAGAAAATATTACATAACTCAGAGTATTCTCCAAAGACTAGAAAAAAGCTCAAATAAATTTCTGCAGCGTTTTCTTACAATTACTTGCGATCATTTTTTTAGGAGTCCTGGTATCCATTTATAATAGTATGGATGCATACAAGCTTTGGACCCTTCAAAAGAAAGTTTGTTACAAACAACCGGTCGTTTTCAAGAAGCAGTTATAAGTCCTTTTCAGCATCTGCGACTTCCTCTTCTTGTTGTTTTGTTGCAACCTCCTGTAACTGTTCCCGAGCATCTTCTTTTTGTCCCATATACTTATCTTTCCACTCCTGATACACATCATCACTAGGCCAAGTAAAACTAGCAATCTTCTGTTTCATATCTTCTAGCTGCTTCCAAGTGACTCGTACATGCCCAATCTCTATTTCTATGAAACCATAATGAGATTTCACTTTTTCAATTTCCTCAATTGTTTGGACAAATAAGGATGTGTCATTAGTACTAATAATCTGATTGATCCTTAGGGACAAATTGTGGTCCACCTCCTTTAACCAAGTCTTCTCTTCCTTTAGCTGGACATGACCAATGAAACCTCTTGGAAACATTTCAAATTTATGATTTGAATATTCTTTCCTATAAAGTTGGGCTTTTCTTTTTATACCTGCTCCTTCCACTGAAAGAATATTCATCTCTTTTATAAACTCACATGTGGACCTTAGATTGTCATTCTCTTCTGCATCTACATGGGAAGAACACATGAGCTCTAACTCTTTACCTCTAGGCACCCACTTATTCATGATTGGTTCCAAAGTGGCTTCTTCTTCTCTCAATTTGATCAAAATCTCAAGAATCATCTTCATATTTATGTATACATTGGAGGTTTTGACTAAGTCAGAAAACTTCAAGATGGTGGCTTTCACCTTCTCCTCATATTTGTTTGCATACAATGTCTGAGCTTGTTTCAATTTTTCCAACTCATGTTGGACATTTTCAAGTAATTGGGAACTAGAAGGCATAGGAGAAGGGGGATATTCAATTATGGGACTAGTAGGAGGGGGTCTTGCTAGAGAGGAGGCTATCATGAGTGTAGAAGATTCACTGGGATGATATTGACCTGCCAGTTGACTCTGGAGTCTAGCAATTATGTTGTCTCTGTTGGCTATTCGTTCTTTAGCATCATTGTAAGCTTTTAAAATAATCTCCAACTTTAATTGGAGATTAGCCTTTTCTTGTGCCTCTTTCTCTGCCACCGCAACACTAAATTTTGTAGTCTCTAGGACTGTGCTTGCAGCTTCCACTACCCATGTGTCTTGGACTCTTTTAACTATCATGCCTCCTAAGAGGCTAGAATCTGATGCATCCTTCCTTCTTTTGTTTTCATCCTTCTTTAAAGACCACATGACAAGAACAACATTATCTTTGTTGAATGTCACTCCTTCCATAGGCTTTGTTTCTTTCCTCACTGCATCAAGCACTAAGGCATCAGCTATATCCCATTCAGGGAGAACCAACACACCAGCCTTTGCTACCATTTCTCTTCCTTTCTCAAGGGTGATTGCTTTGAACTCCTCCATCATTTCTTGCTTAACCTCTTCTTCTACCTGAGTTGTATTTTTAAGAGGTTGTTCACTTTTCCTCTGTTCACATCTAGTCTTGAATTGATCAATATTTTGCTTCCATAGAAATAGTATAAAAGCTCCTGATGTGACAAAATTACTATCAGCTAGGAATTCTTCACTAGCTTGCTTAATAGTAAGGTCCATTTCTTGGCCCTTTAACTCACCATCAGTCAAATCCATTTCAGTATTAGGTGGCTCTTCGGGTATCCCCTCTTGGGTCTCCTCATAGGTATAGGCAATCTCACCGAGACTCCCTAACTGCAATAATTGTTCAGCCACAACTTGTTCATCTCCAATGTGGATAGGAGACTAAGATGGAGAATATTGAGGCTCATCAGTTTCAATTTCCTTTCCCACTCTTCGCTTCTTAGGGGAATCCTAGATGTCAATGGCATCTTCAATTTTCCTCTTCCCTTTTGAAGTGGAAGGCTCACCTGTCACTGGCATTATCACAGTGTACTTTGACCTTTTGTGCATTACATAGTCACCACGTGGGATATCTCTAGCAAAGGCAGGCTTAGCCAATACCATCTTAGCCTTATCAGGCTCATTTTGTAGTATGGCCTCCCTCTTTTCTTTTAAGGTCTGCATGAGATCTTCAAAATAAAGAATCAGGAATTTTATTTTCTCCTCAAATGGATTGAAGATAGAAAGGGGGTCATAGCCAGTGTCAAATTGATGGATAAAATTAAGGGCTTTCTTATATGCCACCCACTTCTCCTTCCTCAGTTCTTTCTCATCTAAGCTGAATTCATTTCTAATCAGATATTCTAGGAACTAAAATTGATGTGGCCTACCTCTGCACACTGCTCTTTTTCTAAACATGTAATTGAAAAAATCCTCAGGGTCTGCACATCTTGACACTGTAGTATACAACCTATATGGATTAAAGAATTCTTCAAAAAATCTCCATCCACCCTTAGTGATCAAAAAATGGTGAGCCATGCTAATAGTTGGGAAAATAGTCCCTTTACCTCTATTGGTTAGCTCTGCTTCTTGTACTCCCCCAATTTGTCTCAGGACTTCTGCAATCCCTATCTTCAATGGGACCTGATAGGGTAGTAAAAAGGGGGTGCCCCTAAATCCAAACACTCTAAAACTAGTAGACACAGGGTACAAATATATGTCTCCCCAATTGTGAACAATATTGATATCCTCTGCAAACTCCTTTGGTTTGAGAAACTCCAAAAGAGCCTTAGGAATTCTAGGGTTTTCTTTGCATAGAAGAATCCTAATTTTAGATGCAAGCATCTATCAAACTTTAAATAACTTGCATCTTCTCTATCCCAAGATAGAATAGTACTCCACAATTGCACTGGCATCTCCTCTTTATCCTTGACCTTAATCAGGTCCATCTCCTTTCCAAAATAATCAGCCCCTTTGAACAGAAACATATGCATTAACATGGAGTACCATCCAAATGACCTATCCACCTTACCATTTTTTATTCCTACAAGCCCTTTATGAATTGCATCAGCAAGGTATGAGGCATAATCAAATGTTATTGCTAGGGAGGGGTTTAGAATTTGTGCAATCATTAACATATAATGGGTTGGCATATTCTTTTCAACATCCTCTCCAAAAATCTGGCATAATTCCCATTACATACCCTTAGCTCTCAGAGTGAATAGGTTGAGAGAGAATGGTTCCATTGTGTTGGGGCCTACAACTATTAACCCCCCTACCTTTACAAAGAATTATTTCAATGGGCCACTTCTAAGATGATCCCTTTGTGTGTTGTAAACCTGGGCTAATGACTCAAAGTCAATAGGTTCTAACAAATTGGAGGACTCACTGAGTTTAAACACTTTCCTGAATTCATCTTCATTTATCTCAATCAAGACTGATCCCTTTATGTTCCTGATGCATCTTGCCATAGAGTCATAATTTTGTGCAATCAGGGCTAACAGATCTACATCCATAAAAACACCTAGGACCACAAGCTTTCCTACATCTTGCTCCCATATGCCATTCAAAGGAGCTGGGGAATTCCTTTGCCCAAAACCAACTTTGAAGAGTCCTAAGCCTGAAAATCCTATTTCAGGGTCCCTCAACCAATTACCCTTATCATAAAGGCCATCTCTAATTTTTAGATGAGGTTTCTTAGGTACTAGCTCTTTGGCCTTAGCCCCAACATTGGTGGACATGGTTAATTGCTCTAAAAAATTATCATAGATATTTCGGTCCTAGTAATTCACTTTTCCTGTAAATTCTCTTCTAGGTGCCATTCTGGTCAAACAATTATACCACTAGTGTTGGCATATGGACACTCCAATGAGATATTGTGTGTGATTGAAGGTTTTGTCATTGATGGCAACCTTGTAGTCCTATGGCACTGGCAAGACATTATACCAGCAAAACATTACTCAAGCAACCTTGCAATCCTATGGCACCGGCAAGACATTATACCGGCAAAGCATTACTCAAACAAGACAGTGCACCGACATCAGCAAGATCAATCTACACTGGCACTGACACAGAAGGAAATATGTATACTGGCACAAAGGCCAACAGGATTTTTGATATGTAATATTTTGTTTATTATTGTAAGCCGACTTTGCAAATTGTAAAATGACTTGTGTATAAAAGAGATCATTGTAGACATTTGTAGGATATGGATAGGAAGTATAATAAATTATAAGGCAGATCTAATGTGCGAATTGTAGATCAAGGGTATATGTAAAGAATAGAGCAAGAACCGGTACTGAATCTAGCATTGAAGATGCTATTGTAAAGCAGTACATAATATTGGATTTGTTTAAATCCTCATTGTAAGTCAGTGTGACTTCTTATTGAGTAGTGAGCTCTAGGCAGTTGGCCTTCCTGCATGTGCAGGCCCCTATTGTAAGTAATATTCTCTTATTGGCCAGTAAGTGAATATTGTGAGTCACAAATCCCACCAAGGTTTTTCCCACACCAAGTTTCCTCATTAGACATCTTGTGTTATGGTGTTCTTTTCATGTGGATGTTTTTGATTTTGTTATTTGCATTATTTCTTGCATACTGGTATACAGTTACTTTATGTTTTGCATATTCAGTTTCAAGAAAATTACACTACCGGTCAGATACTATTTCACCCCCTCCTCTCACTATCTATGGGAACCCTAACAATTGGTATCAAAGCTTGGTCCTCTATTTTCAGAAGCCTAACAACTTGAGGAAGATCTTGACACCGGTAAAGATGGAAAATCTGATGAAGCAACTTGAAGGAGCTCTTACTGACTATGATGTAGAGAAGTTAAAAAATATCAAATTAGAAGATGATTTAAAAGCAACTCAGGACATTATTCAGGCACTTCAAGAAAATCTTACTATTACAAGGAATAAGAGAAGAGAACTTTGTGAAAAATTGCAAAATGAGAATGATGAAAAGGAATCACTAAATGATATGATAAGCAAATTGAAACAAGAGATCATGACAACAAAAAATGAAATGCAGGATATGACTATGAGATTTTGCAAAGAAATTGAGGACAAAAAGAAGAATGAAGAAGAATTGACCAGAAGATTAAGTGATGCAGCAAATGAGAACACAAGACTTAGCTATGAAAATGACATGTTGAAGACAGATCTGATGCATACTCAGAATGACTCAAATGAACTAATGAGACAAAAAGAAATCTTGGAAAGGGAATTGGAAACTGCAAATCAACACAAAGAAAAATTCAAGAAAAGCTCAGAAGAACTTGGTACCTTATTAAAGAATCAAAAACCCAAAGGTGACACTTCTGGAATTGGATTTGAAGTTGGAGAAAGCTTCGGTACTGCAAATACCCAGGATCACAACAAATCGGTAAGACCTTCTAATACTTACAAATTCAATGAAAAATGCTTTAACTGTAATAAATATGGTCATAGGGTGAATGAATGTAGATCTAGGAATTATCAAAACATCAATCCTCCCACTGGTCAATGCACCAAATGCAACAAAATTGGTCATAACTCTGAAAATTGCAGAATGAATGTAAGATGTTATGTTTGTGGAAGATTTGGTCATTTATCAAATAAATGCAGAACACAAATTGGCATATGTTATGGGAAAGCTATTCAGAAAAATAATGTAACCTGTTATGCATGTAACAAGATTGGGCATATTGCTAAATTTTGTAGAAGTAAAGGTACACCGATAGATAACAGAAGTAATAGCTTGAAAGGTAAAGAAAAGGTTGAAGAGGTTAAGCAAGAATTTTCAAAGCAATGGATTAGAAAAGGTGATCTAAATATTGGGGTTACTCCTCCACCAGTAGAACCAACAAATGCTTCATCTGTGGGACAATATGATGCTCCACCAACAGGACAGAGCAATGCTCCACCGGTAGGATGTTCTTCATCAAATTGAAGAAAATTATCTTGAGGGTTTGGCAATCAAATGACACATGTGCTATTATTCCCTCGGTTAGAGAAAAGAAGTTGAAAATCTTTCATTACTGGCAAATAAAGTTGAGCTAATACATTACTGACAAGCAATTAATGTGGTAGGTAGCAGAAAAGACTTTATAAAATAAGGTTTTTGGCTCCATTTCATTTCACCGTGAATTCAAACTTTCAAAAAGCACGAAGATTTCTAAGCTAAGGCATTCCGAGCAAAGAGGCAAAGCACTTCAGCAATTAATCCATCCAAAGGTAGAAAAAGGTATTTATCATCATGGCATCCTCCTCTGCACCTGAATTCATAGCAAACCCTATAGTAGTCGAGGTTATAAAATGACCTAGGCCCGTGTTTTAGCTAGTTCCCAAGGTAGCTAAGAAAGATGACAACACAGGTGCTTTTTCAAAAATTCCAAAAGGTGTTGTTTATGCAGAAGACCCTAGAATGTATATTCATTGCAACATAGAGGAATTAGGTGATGAAGAAATCAAAAACATATATAAGTCTGTTATATGTGACAACTCCGAGAATGTGAAACCTGAACATAAAATTGTTGAAACCCTCGGATTCATTGAAATCCTCTGCATTCCTGAATTTCCCAAGGAAGTGGTTAGGATAGTTCTGAGTAGGGTACATGGTTCATTCGTTTGGCTTGACTCAGTGCATAAAATTACAAAGGTAGTTGTGAAAGCAATAACAGGGTTACCTTCCACCGGTAACAGACCCAACAAAACCAAGAAGGTCTCCAATGACTTGGTAACAAACTTAACTGGTGCAACATCCGACAAGAGATCATTGAGGGTTAATGATGTGACCGATACAAATGTTAGATTTGTTATCATGATTCTAGGTTACAAAGAAACTCATGCTAATAGGCTTAACTCAGTTTCCAGTTTATGCATAAAGAGTGCTTATGACATGGTTAAGGACAATGTAAAAATTGATATCTATGAATGGTTAAAAGATGAGTTAATTGACAACTTAGCAAAAATCAAGAAGGATAAGAAAGGAACCTTTAGATTTGGAAATTTACTTGTATGCTTAATGTTACACATAACCAAGCAAGCTCCCAGTATAGGCAACAAGGATTTTGGATTTGACATGTCGGTAGGAAAACAATTGTCTGACTTATTCAACAACATGGGTGAAAATAGAGAAAAGAATATCAATGAGTATTTTCAAGCACTAAAGGTCAGAATGAATAAAAGAATCAGACTATCACAAGAAATTGTCAACAAATACAAGGATGATATATGCTTTGTGATAAAAAAGGATGAGATCTGGATGGAGCAGTCATCCCAAGAACAATCTAGGTTATAGAGATGGGGTATGAAACAGATGACCACATAGTGGAAACTTATGCCAAAGCACTTCTGGAAGCCCCCAATGAACCAAAGGAAGAAGTATTTGGTAGTGCTGAGACCATCAAAAGTCAAATTCAATCTAAAAAGAGAGTAAAGAAAGTTGAGGCATTTGTAAGGAAAGGAACTAGACAAGCAAAAGCCATAAAGGAAGATGTATTAAAGAAAACCGGCATAACAGAAGATGAGTTGGTAGCCCAACAACCTGAAACTCATCTATCACCGGTAGATACTTCCTTAGAAGGAGATATGCCAGCAACTTTCAAAAGAGTTGTTCAGAAAAAAGACCCCTCACCAGTATCCACTCCTTCACCTAGAAGGACAAGATAGAAGCAACAAGCTGTGAGGTCTCTGGTCAAGAAAGCCACACCTAAGAAGAAGCTAACCCCCAAAAAGAAGAAGAAGACAAACACTGACTTTGCCCCTCTTGACATACTACTGAATGAGATCACAGAGGAAGGTAAATTGAAAAACATAGGGAAAATCTATGACACCCTATCAGATGATGAGAAAGGACAAGTCGAGGAGAGTGTTATATTACACATGGACATGTATAAAAAGTTTTTGATGCAAGTCCTAAATGAAATTCCTGATGAACTATATAAAAGACTTGAGGCTAGAAGGCAAGGAATAATTGAGTTGGATAAGAAAATAAAAATAGAGAAATTACTTGCAGTATACCCAGTCAACTTACCTAAGGAAATTGATGATTTGATAGCTCAAGCCAACCAGACAGTTTTTTCCACTGCACACCGACAAATATCACTAATGGTAGGTAGAGTTACTGAAGTTTTAGAGGAAACAGAATATGGTTGGGATACATTCTTGGTTGAAAAAGAAAAACAAGAAGAATATAGGAATCCCAAGCCCATTCTGGTATATCAAAAGGATAAAGGGAAAGGTAAAGTTGGTGGACCACCAAGTATCAAGATTAGAGACAACTTACCCCCACCTCCTTTAAATACTCCACCGGTAAAAACAACTACTGCAAAAGATCAACCAGCAGCTGAGAGCATGGACACAAAGGATAATAATCCTAATCCTAAAGTCCTATATACTATGAATGTTGATACACAGAAAATCAACATAGTGGTAGATAAGGATACCACAGATAAATTAGGAAACAAAGAGCAACTAGCAACACGAAACAAAGAGCAACCGGCAGCAGATTCAAAGAAAAAGATGGAATCTGGAACACAAATAGAGAAACCAATAGAACTAAAGGCTCCAGAACAGATGCCACTGGTAAGAAATGATGCGGGAAAATTAGTGCTTAAAGAAATGGAGACTCAAATAGACCTATCAGAGGTCAATACTAGCATGATCACTTCTCTCAGTTTGTTGGGTCACCATCAAATGTAACAGAGGTATTGCTCGAATCTATCAAGAAAATAGCTGATTATAGCTCACAAGCCTATAAAGCGATAGATGATTCAATTCCAGTTTTGAAATCAATAGCTCCAAATTGTAATGTAGCCAACAAAGATTCTTTAGGCCAGTTGGATACAATTTGTAAATATATTTCTGGAAATTTTGAGCAAACAAAGGTAGAAACTGTAAAGGAAAGTGTAGAAAAAGAGAAATAGAAATTCTTTGAGGAAGGAATAAAGAAGTGTATTAGGGAATTTGACACACTTCTATCGGAACTGTGCAATTTATTGAAAGAGTACAAAACTCTGTACAAAGACACCTGTAAGATAAACTTTTTGACCATAGATGTAGACAAAAAGATGAGCAAGGTACAGGAAGAGATCAATAAACTTGTTGATAATTTTGTTAACTCACTTGATACATTATCAGTTTTTGAGGAAAAGATAACAAATTTTGAGGAAGAATTGCTCAAATTAGAAACAGAGAAAGAGAAAATAATAAACAAGGCAAAATTCTTGAGATCTAAACTAAGTCCAAGATTGGACTATTTAGCATCTCTGCGGAAGGAAATCTTAGAGGCACTAACACAAAGTAGCAAAACACCGGCAGAGCACTTGCAGCATCTCACTGGTACAGTATACAGAACTGAGATAGCAATACAGGAGAGCAAGAAGTTTATGGATGGCATAAACTTAATTTTGGGAGATATTCTTCAGATAATAACTACCCAACTACAAGGTTGAGGTTATGAATTGGTACAACTACAAAATCTACTAACCTTAGTCATTGATGCCAAAGGGGGAGTAGTAGATGAGAAAATTCAAAACACAGGGATCCAATGCTCAGGGGGAGCTCTCACATTTTTGGTAACATTTTTGGATATCTTTTTGAAATTTCTCATGAGTGTTGCCATCAATGCCAAAGGGGGAGATTGTTGGCATATGGATACTCCAATGAGACATTGTGTGTGATTGAAGGTTTTGTCATTGATGGCAACCTTGCAATCCTATGGCACCAGCAAGACATTATACCGGCAAAACATTACTCAGGCAACCTTGCAATCCTATGGCACTGGCAAGACATTATATCGGCAAAGCATTACTCAAACAAGACAGTGCACTGGCATCAGCAAGATCAATCTACATCGGCACCGGCACAGAAGGAAATATGTATACCAGCACAGAGGCCGACAGGATTTTTGATATGTAATATTTTGTTTATTATTGTAAGCCGACTTGGCAAATTGTAAAATGACTCTTGTGTATAAAAGAGATCATTGTAGGCATTTGTAGGATATGGATAGGAAGTATAATAAATTATAAGGCAGATCTAATGTGCAAATTGTAGATCAAGGGTATATGTAAAGAACAGAGCAAGAACCGGTACTGAATCTGGCATTGAATATGCTATTGTAAAGTAGTACAGAATATTGGATTTGTGTAAATCCTCATTGTAAGTCAGTGTGACTTCTTATTGAGCAGTGAGCTCTAGGCAGTTGGACTTCCTGCATGTGCAGGCCCCTATTGTAAGTAATATTCTCTTATTGGTCAGTAAGTGAATATTGTGGGTCACAAATCCCACCGAGGTTTTTCCCACACCGGGTTTCCTCGTTAAACATCTTGTGTTATGGTGTTCTTTTCATGTGGATGTTTTTTATTCTGTTATTTGCATTATTTCTTGCATATTGGTATACAGTTACTTTATGTTCTGCATATTCAGTTTCAAGAAAATTACACTACCGGTCAGATACTGATTCACCCCCCCTCTCAATATCTGTGGGAACCCTAACAACTAGAAGCTAGCACAGACCTCTAATGAAGTAATTCACACAACAATATTTGAGAACAAACCAAGAGTTATCAAGAAAAGCACAAGAAACCTAATTATTCACCTGAAGAAAATCATTCTGCAACAATTCGATTTGCAACAAACTTTGATGGAACAATACTTAGCAATCAAGTTGATGCGGACTGAAAAGGGCAAGTTGGCAACTCTGCATGCTTCGACTTTCTTTTTAGAATTAAATTTGCCAAATCGAATTCAAAACTAGCTCCAACGGGTCATAATTTCTCCAAGTCTTTCCTCTATTTCTCTCTTTTGCTACTTCGCAGAACATAAAACCCATGCTCTTTTCTTTCATGAAACAACGCTAGCTGTTGGATCTCAAGAACTTACATCACCTTTATCTTCATTTAATCTCTTTGCTTTAGTGTCGGGCCCTACCTCCTTTTCGCCACTTCGTGGAGTTTAATAGTTGTGTACTTTTCCTTTGCGAGGCCATGCCAAGCGTTAGATCAAACTCAAATCACCCGGCCTTTAACTCCAACCGAGACTATCAATCCTTTTAACTAACCACACCTCATCTTGATGGCTAACAGTTTTCGCCATTTTGCTAAGGTTAAGCTACGGGCATCTTCAGGTCACGAAACAATGAGAAGCATTGGATCAATCTTGAGATGAATGTCTTTTAAGTGGGCCCTTTATCCAGGAATTACTTACCCCACTTGTTATTTGGTTAATAAATGCCACATGGCAGTCAGCCATTAGCCCTGGAAACTCCTTTTGGTTCCACCCTTAATCCGCCACGTGTTCCTTTTTACTATTCCCACATAACTGCCGGTAACACCTAGGTGGGCCGTCAACCACTTTTTTAAACCACGTGTCACTCGACACATTACTATCAAGCTCTACAAAAAGTGGCAGCTGTTATGCCACGTCACTCCTCCATGTGATTTCCACCTATCTTTCACGACTTCACGAATATTATTCTTCGTTTGGCTTCCAGCCACAGAACCACGAGAACCGTTAGATCAAAATAGATTGGATCTGCTTTTAACTTCATGACATGCCTGTCCCTTGGGCCCATCGGCCTTTTTGCTACTTCGCATTGACTAACTTCCTAGCATCTTATCTTCACGAATTCACGCGAGCCATTAGATCTCAAGAACTTGCTCATTGTTTACTCTTTTTATGACAACCTTGCCCAGACCCACAACATACCGCCAACTGAGTGCCTTGTCACCACCATGTCATTTCCAACTAGGGTTACCACATTTACTATCACTCTTAGCGGGACCCTCCACCTTTTTGCTATTTTGCTAAAGGTATAGCTCGTGCATCTCCTAGCCATGAAGCAATGAGAAGCCATTGATCTTTTTCCAACCTGATCATTCTTTAACCAAAGAAGATCGCTTATCTCTGGGACCCGCCAAACCCTTTCACCACTTCATGAAGGTTAAAACATGTTCAGCTTCATCTCATGAAACCACGCTATCCATCCAATCAGATGAAACAAAGAGAGATGGCTTCTATCGATGAAACCATGTGTATCGGAGACATGCCTTTTAGTTTCCTCGAAACTCATTCTCATCGAAATATTTTTGCTATCCATCAGGTTTCATGTCGAAGAGACTTTGGACTTGGGTGACTTCTTTTGTCCTCCCATCGAAACTCATAGCCTTATTGATATCATTCATCGATGTAGTTTTCTTCTATTTTATCGATATCACTTTTTCGATGAGAATGCTTCTTTTGGTGAATCTTCTTTATCTTGCATCGATGATATTGTTTCTTCCAAAGCCTTTTCTCATCGGTGGGGGCCACCTCTGCTTTCTTCGATGCCTTTTGTTGGTGGGACCATCCCTTTCAGTGAGTCTTTTTGCACTGATAGTGTTATATCCTCGAAGACCTTTTCTTGTCGATGAGAACCATCTCCACTTTCCTCGATATCTTTTATCGATGGAGTTACTATCTTTGATGAGTCCTTTCTGAAGTTCATCAGCGTTTGCTTTCTTCGATGCCCCTTTTATATTGATGAGACATCGTTGGGTCTCATCGATACTATTTGAATCTTAGATACATCGATAGAATGCTTTTAGCCAAGAAAGAAGTCCTTATCATTGGGTCCTGCCAAACTTTTTCGCTACTGCGCGACAGGTAACTTTTGGGCATGTTGAGTTTGTGAATCCACGTGGGCCATCTAATTGACTGAGAGTTGCACGACAATTACAAGGCCCGATGGTCATTAGAAAAGGTAATTTAAAGGCAAATACAAATTAAAATATTTAAAAGGACCGCCTAGGTAAAAAACAACGGGGGGAACACTTTGCATGACAAAAGGACCCATTACTTAAGTGAATAAAGTAACACAGAAATAGAATTATAAGGGTTTTTTCTCAAACATTTTGAAAGTGATTAAACCTAAACCCTAAACCCTCTTTAGGACCCAAAGAAATAAAAGTCACAAGGCCATACCAGACCCAAGAATTTCATAGACTTAGCCAATTATGGAAAAGAATACCCATTTTTTAAATAGTGATAACAGTAACCTCTGAACCTTTATCTCTTCCCTCAAAAATGAAACTTGCCATTTGAATTCCTTTCTCATATTGATTAGCTTAATAATATTTGTTCAATGTTTTTTATCGTTAAAATATTACCTTCCTTTTAGATAAATTAGTTAGATTATTATTACATTGAAGAATATTTAGTTAGTTTTCTCCTTCAACTGAAGTAGTTATGTTTTATTTTGAAATGCTCAATTTTTTATCTTAATATAGATCACAATTTATTTCCTTTAAGTATAGAATTAATGAAATATTACATATGGTATCAGAGCAACCAAGTTCAACATTGAACCTCAGGCTTTCCACCTATAAAAAAAACTATATACATATGCAGGCGCACCATGGTTGAGATAATATGCATGCGCACTATATACAAAACTATATTTGCAAGTAAATCTTTTATTCAAATCCACAATATGAAACACAGAGTTTTACTGGAAGAACACAAGTAACCTTATCTCCTTTAGATAATATCACAAGCAACTGCCTACAGAAATATGCAGTAATCCACAGCATATACACAAAGGAAAGACGACTGATTATATTATGTATGTTCGCAAAATGGTACAATAGTAAGCCTGAGGCTATATTCTACTTCTTCTCTAATGATCCTTATTGTTACAAAAATTCCCTCATTTATATGAGGGTATATATTGTCACCAAGCATCGTGGCTTTTTAGCACATAACTATTAATTACCACTTTTGTTAACAAACTGGAAGATAAACAAGTTCAGTATTCCTATGTGTTCAATGTACTTATCATCTTTATACATTAGAACATCATTGTTTAGTGTCCCCATGTCGCTTTCTATCTAGAAATGATTGGATAGAATATTGTTAACACAAAGTGACAAAACTTTGTCCCGGTCCAACTCTACTACTACTCGATTCTTCTCATCAATAAACTCTTGTTTCCACTGTTCCAACGATACTAACTCACCTTTACTATAAAAAGAGGGCACCCTAGGGGTATTCCCATCATCCAGCCTCTGATGCTCTTTCCTTAATTGATTTGCCAATTCATCATAGGATTTCAAGTGAGCCTCGGCTTCAATTTTCTCACCTGGATTCATCAGACTGTTGTCATTCATCAAGCCTTCCAACCGAGACCTGAGCCTTTCATGCTCTTTCACAGCTTTGACTGTTCTAGTGTATGTTTTCCAATAGATTTCTGCAACCTGCATCATACTTTTGAATCTATGGTCAACAACCTCGAGAACTAACTTATCCATCTTTTATTATTCCTTTTTTAGTTGCCAAGATGTCTTTTTGGCCCTGTTCCTCCAATACATAGCGTCTGTCAAGGCATCCATGGCATCTTTGTCAACACCGTATGTCATCCCTGTTTGACTGGTCCATGTATCAATCTGAAGCAATCTTGCTTGCAGCCTCTATTTTCTTCATCGGTTTTCTCATATAGGCTTTTGTATGTACAATTTTCTTGGACCAAAAACTCTATCTGATCTTGGTTCAGTTTAGCGACATCCAAATTTAGTTTGGCAGTTGTTCTAGGGTCAGTCTTTCCAACCTGTTGCACCATCAAATGTCCAAAAGCTTCTTTTGTATCAACCAATATAGGTCTTTTATCTTTGGGATAGATAGCCCACTGTAGAAGAGCCTTCTGATTTGGATCATATCCTGATCCTCTAAAGATTTTATCAATCTCTTTTGGCATCATTTGCCTACTTGGGTCTTGTTTCTTGAGGAATCCTTCAACCAACAAGGCAGAGTTCATGTCCCATCCAAAGTATAATAGCACACCAGCTTCCTTAAGCAACTGTCTTCCCTTCTCAGGTGTCATTTCTCTCATCACAAGATCCATCTCCTCTTGTAACTTTTGAAGTTGTTGCCCTTTTTCACTATTTCTCATGTTATTCCTAATTTGAGATCCTTTATGTTGATAGAGGAATGAGGTGAACTCCTTGGAAGCAATGAAGTCACTATCAGTAATGAAATCCTCATGCTCTAGGAATCTAATGTCAGCCACTTCTCAGACATTCAATTGTCCTGTTGCCAAGTCTGTCGGCATATCCTCTGCATAACTAGGAGGGTAATCCTCTACCTAACTAGGGGGGTAATCCTCTCGAGGAGTGAATGGAATGATGGCAGATGTGGAAGAAGGAGACATGTGAGCCAAAGGCTCTGTATTCCTAATAGTATTTCCAATTCATGCTCCACAAGTTTGTTGGCCAACTCCAAGGGGTCCTCAATCTTTTGTAGCACGTTCTCATCCATTTTCCTTCTATAAAGCTTCCATTTATAAGCCTGCATTGCTTTCTCAAACTTTATTCCCTTCACTCTAGCCTCTTCTCTGCCAATGTTCTTAATGAGGTCATCTGGTAGGTAAGATTTATGCTCTCCAGCCTTCAGCTTTTGTGATGACTAGGCTATCCTTATTTATCCTTCAGGATCGAAATTGGGCCTTGGATCCCCCATAGCCATACCATAATAATCCAATTTTGTTTGCAACAGGCCATAACTCTTTGAACTTTTCACAATAAAATCTGAAAATACTAACAACCTAGGTACAATTGATTGTTTTCCATGGCTTGTCAGATGTTTTGTACTCACTATTGACAGTTGCCTCACAATTTCCAAACAAGCCACTCTGTTAGGGACTATAAGTGGTAGTAAGTATGGTCTCCCTTCGAACCCGTATACCCTAACTTGTGTGTAGTCTGAAAAATAATACCAATCTCCCCAATTGTGTTCAATTGAGGGATCTTCAGTGAAATCTTTTGGTCTTAGGAATCTTTGAACCTCTGGTGCAAGGGCATGATCGCATGGGCATCCCAACAGTCTATATAATGGCTTGACAAAGAACTCCTCAAAATGCCAATATTGATTATTCACATACCTCTGGTCCCATGAAAAAACCCATAGTTGCATTGGTTTTCTCATTCCAGCATTGTCATATGTCCTGACACATAACTCTTTTGGCCATAACCCTTCATCTTGTCCCACATACAATAGCATATGTATAAGTAAGGAATAATGCTTGAAATGAACATTGATGACATCCCCCTTTAACTCTTCTAACCCATGATTCAAAACCTCAACCAAATAAGCAGAAAAATCAAAGAAGCGGGGGTACTTAGACTACAAATCAACACAAATGACCATAGCTGCAATATCCATCAAAGGATGGGCTTTTATCCCTAGCACTTGGGCAACACAGTAATAGGTATACTTGAAATATGGATGGAAAGAGTTGACATCATAGGGAGCTTTGTCATCCTGACCTAGTGGCACTAAGGACCATGCATTCCTAGGTCTATGTATAGGGAGTCTCCACGTTTTGTAAATGTGTTCTAGGTTAAAATATTCACTTGTTAACTTCTTGAGGTCAATCAATTCTTCAAATCCCCAATCCAACTCGAACACGGTGTCAATAACCTCCTTTGTGATTGCAAGAATTGGCTCACACATGTAGTTATATATGGTCCTGGTTTTAGGGTCATAATTGTTTGAAAATGCCTTCATGAGCTCCACATTCATGAATACATTAGCCACAGCTAACCTTCCTAAGTTCAATCGCCATAAATTGTTGATAGGTTGAGGGGCAACTCTTCTATTGTACCCATATATGAATAATTCATACCCTCTCAACTCTGTCCATATGTCTCCAAGATCCTCAAACCGGTCCTCCAGGACTTCCTCATCAACTCTAATCTTCTTGGACCTCAAACTGGATGATGGGCACTGGTCAATCAGGTCCTGGGCCAAAGATCGCCCTTCCCTTTTCTATCTTTTAGGTTTTCCTTCTACAGCGATAGGTTCTTTTCCCTTTTTGGTCTTATTAGTTCTAGATGATGATTCCATTTGAATTTTGTAAAAGAGGTCTGTGTGCAAACAACTTACTTGGAATTACTGAGCTTTATCTGTGAATTTGACCAATTCTTGCTTTCAGTTCATTGCATGTGAATTCCTTAATGTTGTGCCCTTTGATGGTTGATCCACTACTTATGGCATATTTAATCAGTTAGTAATGGCGCTTTAGACAATGGTCACTCGGGCACACATTTGAATTTAATGGTGATGTGACCTTCCTTGGGATTTGTTTATGACTTTCGCAACAATCAATAATCATTTTGATGAGGATATGTCTTTTGATCATTTGTTTCTTTATTCCATTGATCTCTTTGTTTCTATCGACATTACTTTTGTTTCGAATATTACTTCGATCAAGTATTTTTTCCCTTCATCGAAATACTGTATTTGGTCTGTATGGCTATCTCCTCATCGAAACATTTTTGATATCCATCAGGTCTTATGTCAAAGAAACCTTGGGCTTCGGTGTCCTCCTTTATTTTTCCATCGAAATACTTCTTTCATCGATATCACTATGCCCCATCGATGAATGAGTCTATTATCTCACCGAAGCTTTTCTTTATTTTCCCTTATTGTTCTTCACCGATAAAGTTACATCGACAAAACCACGCATATCAAGAACATGCCTTTTAACCTCCTTGAAACCTATATCCTCATCAATATCTTTTATCGATGTAGCTTCCTTTTGTCTGATCGATATTATTCTTTCGATGAAAACACTCCTTTCGGTGGGTCCTTTTTATGTTGCACCGATAGTATTATTTCCTCGAGAACTTTTCCCATCGATGAAGACCCTCTCTTCTTTCTTTGATATCTTTTGTCGATGAAGTTTAACCTCCTCAAAACCTATATCCTCATTGATATCTTTTATCAATGTAGCTTCCTTTTGTCTGATCGATATTATTCTTTCAATGAAAATGCTCCTTTTGGTGGGTCCTTTTTATGTTGCACTGATAGTATTATTTCCTCGAGAACTTTTCCCGTCGATGAAGACCCTCTCTGCTTTATTCAATATCTTTTGTCGATGAATTTTAACCTCCTTGAAACCTATATCCTCATTGATATCTTTTATCGATGTAGCTTCTTTTTGTCTGATCGATATTATTCTTTTGATGAAAACGCTCCTTTCAGTGGGTCCTTTTTATGTTGCACCAATAGTATTATTTCCTCGAGAACTTTTCCCATCGATGAAGACCCTCTTTGCTTTCTTTGATATCTTTTGTCAATGAAGTTATTATCTTCGATGAGTCCTTTCGGTGTTTCCTTCCTTCGATGGCTCTTTTATATCGATGATAATAATTATTTTTTTTATAAAAATGATCATCATCGGAATTACGACAAATACCAAGCTTTCGACCAACAATTTCTTTGATCATCGGCAGAGTCCATTGGATTGTCGAATTGCTGACGGGCATGGCATCATCAACCAATCCGACGCTGAGTTTTCAACAGTGGATTTTGTCGACACTCTGATGAAAATTCATCAAAAATCTGACTAACAGCCATCAGAAATCAGCTCTGAATGTACTAGTGAGAGTTTGTGAAATGCGAGGTGCTTGAGGAAGGATAGGTTGAGGATCACAAAGAGAAGTTGGGATAACTGGTGAAGGATTAGGTTGCCTATTGTTTCTTGTGTTATAGGTATGGGCAACTGCATTATAACTCTCTTTAGTTAATTATCTAGCATAGCTATAAGGACTCTTAGTGGGATTTCTTCCTTGCATCGTAAGGATGGGTTTGTTGGGTGTGCTAAAGGAATCATGACTATATCCACCTTGAACTATGAAAAGAGGTTGATTAGAAAGAGGTGAGGTTGGAGAAAGATAAGCATCTTGGACTACAAAAATAGGTTTACTATGCTCATTCACATTAATCATGTTGATTAACCTTTTAGATGTATTGTCTTTATTTGAAGGTTTAGGAAAAGACAATAAGTCATCAAGGGCATCTTCCAATAAAGAATGATCATAGTGATTGAAAGGTTTATCTTTGGACTCAAAAGGTGACATAACCTCATAAAGGGGATATTGATGGTCAACCATGCTATTAGATTTAGTGGAGGAGTTGATAGGAATGTACCCATGGGAGGAGCCATTCAACATATCTTTCTCATCATCACGAAATGGCATAATAACAAGGTTGATTAGTTTTTGGCAAAATGAGGGTTTAGAAGGCTTAGGGTTCAAAAAATCATCTAGAGCTTCATCTAATTCATCCTTACTAAACTCATAATCAACATAATTGCATACATCATCAAAAGAATGAACATCTTGTAAATAAAAATCTGACATTTTGAAATGAAATTGAATAAAATTTGAACACACAATGCAAGAAAAGTGAAAGGAATTTTTTTTTATGCTTTGAGAGGAAATGAAATATACTAGATCTAGATCTAACAATGCAATGCAATGAAATTGGAATTGTATTCACATTAGGTTCATCAAAGATGTGTAGGGGAAAAAGTGAGACTAAGTATGGAAACTCTAATCCCACTCTCATACACACTCATGAAATATAAAAGAGCCTAGGGAGGTAATGCACTTCAACTACTTCTTGTGAGGAAGAGAGAGCTAAGGATTACCTCTTAGGGTTCCTTTTCCCTTGCTGCAAATGAGAGTGAGGAATGATTCAAAATGCAATTTAACCTAAAGTGCAAGTAAGCAAGCAAACCCTAATCTGGAGATACAGAACAAAAAATAATTGATATACTACTAAAAAGTACAGATTAGGAGGCAAAATAAAAGGTGCACCTATGTCTAAAATCTGAGCTGAAATTTCTAGGACTAGGGTACCATGTCATTGTCCTGTTTCTACAAGTCTGAAGCTACAACTGACAGGATGATATTTATACACCGCAAACTATTGCACTACCAAACCCAACTGAAAATAGGCAGGACCAGGGTGCCATGCCCCTGTCCTGGGTAGGACTAGGGTGGAATGCCCCTGTCCTAGGGGTTTTTGCTGAGATCTGAGCCCTAGGACAACCTTTGTGTGCTCGGTCGGTCCTAAAACTTCCAGCCACGCTCGGATCCGAACCTATACATGTAGCTGAAAAAGAGGGTTTCAGGTGGCTATATAGGGTTTTGCCTTAGTCAAACCCCCATTTTGGTGATTTTCACCTCAACAAATAGTCAATAATGTACTAAAAATGTGTGTGATAGAACCTTGTGTGTGCAGGATCCTAAAATGAAAGCAAACAATCTAGAGCAACCCTAAAGAGTAAACCCTAATTGCTTATAATTGACAAGGTAAATGCTCTAAATCCATGATGCAAAGTGATCTAAATCATGAATATGAATCAAAATGAAACTCATACAAAGACATGGAAACAACATGAAACCATGCCCAACCCCAAGGGAGAGGTACAAGCCAATCTTCACTCAGTGATCTCCTATTGTTCTCCTACATCTTCAAAAAGCCCCCAATTGATGAAATGATGCTTGATGAATGTTGAATGTTGTTAAAGACTTCAAAGATCTACTCTTTTGCTGCAAAAAGGCTCTTTATGCTCCAAAAAAATGCTCTTAGATCCTTAGAAGAAGACCCTTCAAATGAAGAAAGACAACTCTTAAGTATGAAAACCTAGATCTTAATTTCATGTTTAGGTTGACCTAGGATTTGAATTTCCCATCAATATTTTGGGGTTAAGAATTATTATATCATAGGATTATGCTCACAAAATTTTGGGGAAAAAGCCAAGGACCATGTGCAATTTCAATATGGTCTGACCAACTTTTCATGAATTTTTTGGGGTCGTTAGATATAATGATATTAGAGCGAATCCCAAATGTGAGATTTTGCCAAGATCAAGAGGCAATGGAAAGAACAAATAAGAGAGAACAAAATAGATGATAGAAATAAACTGTATTCTATCAAGATGAAAAATATGATCAACTGGATCATTAAGCATTACATACAATGAATATAAGCCTACTTATATAGGCAAGGCTATATGGATATGTGAGCACACAAACATGACATGTGGTTCAATAAGAAACAAGGGTAGGTAGGAAATAGGTGTGGGTAGGTAGGAGAAACAATATAATAGTCCACATGAGGTGGATCACCCACTGAATGTGGAGTGTAACAACAAGATCAACACCATAAAAGGTGGAAATTCTCCTACACACACTATCCCAATGTGGCACAAACACCCAAGTGTCTCATACCCAAACTACTATGAAATGCATTTCCTAAGTAAACTCAAGTAAGGTGTAATAATATCCATGATGAATAATTATTTACACCAACACCCCCCCTTAAGTGCAACTTAGGGAAATGCACTTAAGTCTACAATGCAACTAAGCAAATGCAAGATTGGTCCCAGCTACGAGGCCATGTTTGGTACTCATGTGCAAATGAAAATGCATGAAAACCAATGCAATGAAATCTCTCATAAAGTGGGGAAAGAGAGAAAAACCCAATGGGAAAAAACCCTCCCCCAAAAGAGAGATGAAAACATACAAGAGAACTCTCATAGAAGAATGTGAGGAACAAAACCCCATATGAGGAAAAAGTCCCCCCCATATGAGAGAAGAAGAGAAGCTAGGAAGCCCCCCCTCAATGTGGAATCTGCACCAATGATAGAAGCTCGATGTATGAAGAAACTACTCCATGAACGTCGAACAACATTCCTCCCCTTAGGAAGAAACAAAACCAAAGGTGTATCCATGAAGTCTCCCCAATCATGAAGGGAAGATGTATAAAAGAAACTCATGATGAAAGGAATCTTTGAAAACTACTCAAGTGTCACCATGTCGATGCTGAAAGATACCCCCTCCAAAGGTGGTAAATTGTGCCACACTGCTGAAAAAGGCACTCCAAGATCTAGTGGAGATGGATGTAGAACATGTCCCAAAGACTCACATGTCTCCTCAAAAAATAAAGAGACCTCCTCCAATTGTTGTACATAAGTATCCACAATCATGTCAACCTCAAAAGAATGATCATGTAGAGAATGAACAAGAGGGTCAAAGTGTACCCTCACAACAATTGAAGAAGGATCACCTTCATCAAAGAGAAGATGAATGTCATGAATGATGTCTCCCAAATCTGCAATGTCTGTCAAGTAATCATCCCATGAATCTGAAGTTGGAAGACAATGAATATCCTGCTGCACTGAATCACATGAAGGCAAAAATGTCGTACTATCTGCATCATCAGGTGTAATAGGTGATGTGATATCAATATGAGGAGATGAAATACAAGACTCAAGAATGGGGTCACATGCGAGAATCCCCATGTTCAAGTGCCCAAAGTTCTCAAAATCTAAACCATCACAAGAAGTGTGATCATCATGTGTAGAATCATCAAATGTGAAATCATCATCATCAACAAAATCTGAAAAGGAGTATAACCGAGATGCATGATCAACCACCCCAATCGCAATGATAGCTCTAGTCTTCAAGTCTCTAATGAAAACTAACTCAGGTGTGAACTCCACAACTCTCTTAGTTGCGCCATGTGTGATTTGATAGATAGAAAGGAGATTGTTTGTCAAGTGGGGTACACACAACACATCATTGAAGGAGTTATCCCCAATGTCAATAGATCCTTTCCCAATCACATCCATGTATGTATGATTTCCCATCAAAATCTGTGGCATGGTGCAAGGCTCAAATGTAGATAACATAGACTGTGAAGATGTCATATGATGAGAAGCCCCTGAATCTAGAAGCCATCTCTCTGAATCATGATTGGTAGTAGCACAAAGAGCTTTTCCTTTTCTTGTCCCAAAAGAGTGAGTCTTCCCACTTGTAGAAGCCATGAATGCTTGCCCTTTTCCTTTTGAATGTGAGGAAGTGGAAGTTGATGAATCATCCTTCTTGTAGACATTAAGCAAATCAATGTTATGCTTTTTGATGATATGTGTGAGCTCATCAATCTTCTTAGAATGGCAACGGTGCTCCTCATGACCAAAATTTTTACAATAGGCACAAGTAGGTCTCTCTCTCTTTGGTGAATTATCCCTCTTGGAAGAGGATGAATCTCCTTGTTGTGGAGAGGATGGTGCTTTGTCCTTAGGCTTTGATTGCCATTTCTTCTTGTTTGAGTTGTCATTTCCTTGATTTCCTTTGTTCCCTTGATTTGCCACTAATGCTTGAGACTTAGAAGCCTTAAGAATGCCCATGCTTATCAGCTTAGTTTGTTCCATCATCAATATTTCATTGAAAGCATCAAATGTAGGCATTGTGTAGCTTGAACCCATTGTCATCCTATGGGTTTGGAAACTAGAAACACATGCTGCATATTCTTGTGGAAGTTTGCCTATCAAGTTGAAGATCAACTGAGTATCCTTCTTATCAATGCCACAATCTTTGAGTTGTTCCCTCAACTCATTTGCCTTAGTAACATAATCTTGTATAGTATCAAAGTTCTTGGGATCTAACATGGTGAGATCACTATCAATTTGATATCCCCTAATCTCATCAACTTGACCATATAAGTCTTGAAACTTTTGACAAGCATCCTTGATTAGAGTACACTTCTCAATATGAAAAATGAGATCCTTTGATACATACTTTCTTAAGGTACCAATTTCCATGATATTTTTAGTGAGCCAATCCAAGTGACCAATTGGATCAACCTTAGGATCAGCAGGAGCAACAATAGTTCCATCAATGTAATGAGTTGGTCCTTTTTCCATAAGTTTACTCCATGCATCAATTTTCGAAGTAGCATAATTATGAGGAGTTAAGAGAGGAAACTTAGAAGAACCCATAGCAGCAAAAAGGAAGGAACACAAGAGCACAAAAGCACAAGATACACCCCCCAAATTCACTCAATCAAGAAACCCCCCAAAATGGTGATTTTGGCAATTTATACTTAGTTCATATACAATGGGCCACTTCCAAAACAAGGCAAAGTGGACTTTTGATTTCAATTTATAACTTCTCAAAATGAGATCTAAGAGACTTCAACAAATACTGCCAGTGATCTAAACTGAGATCCAAGCAAAAGCAAGAACCAAATATGCCAAAAAAGGCCAAATACTGAAAGTACAATTTCTACTTAAAATCACTACAAACAGATGGCAAATTATGAAAGTAGATGAAAAAATATGTACTTTCAAAAAAAATGGCACCTGAAAAGGAGTCCATATGAGCCCAAACGAAGCCTCCAAAGTTGTAAAAATCAGGATTTCACAATTTTTGAAAAACCTATATCCAAAAATCAGAAAACTCCTGCACCACTGTACATATCACAAAATTCTACCCCAAAACAAAAAAACTTGCTCGAAAAAATGAGTCCGGATGAGTGAGATATAGCTATTTGAAAAATGCCTGCAAAATTATAATTTCTGGAAAATTTCTGCTGCAGCGTCAAACTTCAAATGCCTCTAGATTTGGCCTCCGAAGTCCAATTTGGCCTCTGAAGTCCAATTTGGATGAAACAAAAGGCAAAACTAACTTTCTTGGACCTCCTCAATCCAATGGTAACCTCAGATTTGATCCATCAATCTTCAATAATAACCTGCAATAGAAAATTCCAAAATGCAAACCCCAAATAGCATCAAATTTCTCTCAATTGGCAAACCAATGACACTCTAATGGCTCTGATGCCATGTGAGATTTTGCCAAGATCAAGAGGCAATGGAAAGCACAAATAAGAGAGAACAAAATAGATGATAGAAATAAATTGTATTCTATCAAGATGAAAAATATGATCAACTGGATCATTAAGCATTACATACAATGAAAATAAGCCTGCTTATATAGGCAAGGCTATATGGATATGTGAACACACAAACATGACATATGGCTCAATAAGAAACAAGGGTAGGTAGGAAATAGGTGTGGGTAGGTAGGAGAAACAATATATTAGTCCACATGAGGTGGATCACCCACTGAATGTGGAGTGTAACAACAAGATCAACACCATAAAAGGTGGAAATTCTCCTACACACACTATCCCAATGTGGCACAAACACCCAAGTGTCTCATAACCAAACTACTATGAAATGCATTTCCTAAGTAAATTCAAGTAAGGTGTAATAATATCCATGATGAATAATTATTTACACCAACACCAAAGTTACAGTTGATTTCAAGGTGTTTTGATATGCGAAATCAGGCCTCAAAGGTCAAAATAGGACATAATTAGGGTTTAGGATTAAATGATTTATTGAAGGAATAAAATGACAAGGGGCACACTTAAGATAAAGGGCCCATCTTTATAACATGTGAAGTGATGAATTATGATTTTAGATTTAATTAAATTGATTAATTAAATACTTAAAAGAGATGAGAAATGCAAGATTCAAAACACACTAAGGCGAGTGCTAACCAAGTGTGAAATTGTACCACCCTAGCAAGGGTGTACAATTTATGACACTACAGTAAATTTTTTAAAATTTTGCATAATTATTTTGTTCCAGGCCTCTAAATTCAGCCTTCATTTTTGTGCACATCCGAACACCATTTTTTGAAAACTAGACATTGTTGGCAATCTCTCAAAGTCCTCTATCCAAATATCAGGTCCTTTTTATAGAATATTCATTAGGTACTTAGAGATATCAATCTTGTCCTTTTGGTTTTATTTCTTAGAATACATACAAATCAAGACTCTATTAGTATTAAGGATTAAAGTTTTTGTACCATTTTGGAGATTATCTAGAGGACTGGATCATGTATAAGGATTGTAGATGCAAATATTGTGGGGCCAATCAACATGTTAATGAATTGTTTCCTAAGTTCTCACATAATGTTTTCAAGTCAACCTTTAAAGTGCATAAAAATCTCAAGTTGTTCCTTGTCCACCTAGAGAGAAAGTTGTTGTACCTTCATCAATTGAGACATTGATTCTTGTTAGGTAGGATAATTCATCTATATGTCTTTTTTATTGAGATTCCTATTTGATAGACATTGCTTCATTGTTTGTGGAGTTTCATAGTTTAGATTTTGAGGACACATTTGAGGGTTTATCTCTCCTCTTTGATGAGAGTTTGAAGCAATCGCCGGTGAGGAGGGACCTCGAAGAGATCATTCCAAACCAGTCAGCAAGAGTTAGCACAACGAAAACACACAAATATGATGGAGGCAAATGCAGAACAGATTGTTTTATTGCATAAAAGTCAAATACATCCAACCGGCAACAACCGGGTTACAACATACTGATACACAAGCATGGTAGAATAGGTCTCATAGGGACCTTGAATCGAAAGATCTATCTTCTAAGCATTATCTATCTAATACTCCTTATCCCACTGAATTTATTGACTACATTGCAAATCATGATTACAAATATATATATTGATCCAAAGGATCAAGTTGGCCCAAAAGGATCAAAACCCTAACGTGCAGAAATGAATAAAGTCGGCCTTTGGAAAATCCCAAAGGATGAAACGTAGAAGGTCAGCCACACGTTAAGAAAAATCAAGATCAACATCCAAGGCTCTGCAAGCATCAGAATGGGTTCTGGTAGATCAACAAAATAGGTCTCAGGCAACCGTTAACCATGGAACAATCTGGTAACAAGAAACTGTCAAGGAAACCCAGTAGCGATATCTTGCCGAAAAGTGATCCAAATGAGATGCGGTTAGAAAGAAAGCAGGGTGATCAAGTCTTCAACAAGAATCCAACTCCACAAGAAACCGGCGTGCCAGAACTAGGATACACAAAAAGAAAAACTGAAACTGCAAACAAAAAAGAAAATGTTTTTGGTTGATGCAAGATTGATATGAACCGGGGATGCTCCTGCATCAGACATCTAGGGTTAATAGAAAGTGAGCCTCTCACTTTATCAGGGTCAGAGGAAAACCAAGGTGGTCTACCTCTACCCGAGAAATCCAAGATGAGCCTTCCATTGGTCTATTCTTCCACTTCACAAGGTATTCTTTGTACTAACTGCTTTGGGTACTACACCCAATCCTAATCTCCAAAATCTCTTCAATCTGACTGAACTTTCTCAAGATCTTATAGGGTCCAAACTTCTTCATCTACAACTTATTATAAGTTCCAACTGGGAATCTCTCTTTTCTCAAATAGACCATCACTTCATTGCCAACCTCAAATTCCTTATGTCTCCTCTTCTCATCTGTCTTCTTCTTGTATTTGTTATTCATGTCTTTCAAATTTTGTTTAACTTGAATGTGCAATATTCCCATGTGATATGCAAATTCTTCTGCTTCTAAACTCTTTTGGTCTTCACTGCTATTGTCTCTGAATTTGGCTATTCCTTTAGGATGCACTCCGATAACAATCTCAAAGGGTGTTTTTCCGATACTTCTATTCACTGAACTATTATAGGAAAACTTTGCTTGTGCAAGGATCAAATCCCAACTTCTAGTTTTATCTCCTACTAAACATCTCAACAAGTTTCCCAAACTCTGGTTAACTACTTCTGTCTGTCCATCTGTCTGTGGGTGAAAAGTAGAACTAAACTTCAAATCTGTCTTCATCTTCTTCCAAAGTGTTCTCCAAAAATAACCAACAAACTTAGTGTCTCTGTCTGAAAATATGCTCTTAGGTAATCCATGCAATCTTACCACTTCCTTGAAAAATAGGTATGCTATATGCAATGCATCTAATATCTTCTTACAAGGTATGAAATGAGCCATCTTTGAAAATCTATCCACTACCACAAATATAGAATCATTGCCCCTTGGTGTCTTAGGTAAGCCAAGTACAAAATCCATACTTATATCCTCCCAAGGTCTTACCGGTACTATCAAAGGTTTATACAATCCTACATTCTGACTACTACCTTTTGCAACTTGACAAACTCTATAACTCTGTACATATCTCTTAACATCTTTATGAATCTGGGACCAAAAGTACTGCTCACTTACCAATGCAACTATTTTATCAATGCCAAAGTGTCTAGCTAAACCTCCACTATACTTCTCTTTTATCAGGTTCTCTCTCATGGAACTTTTAGGTTTGCACAACTAAACTCCCTTAAATAACATTCCATCCTAAATGAAGTAATCCAACCATTTGCTCCTATCAACCATAACCGGTTCTCTACAAGCTTTCCAAGGTTCTCCAAAATCCAGGTCTTCATCATACAAGGTCTTCAAATCTTCAAAACCTAATACTATCACTCTCATCTCTGTCAACAAATTCCTTCTCCTACTCAATGCATCAACAACTTTGTTAGATTTCCCACTTCTATGTTTCAACACAAAGGTGTAACTCTGCAAGAACTCTACCCATCTCACATGTCTCTGATTCAACTTGCTCTGACTGCTCAAATATTGCAAAGCTTGATGATCTGTATACAACACAAACTCCTTAGGCAGCAAGTAATGTCTTCATTTATTCAAGGCTTGAATTATGGCATAAAATTCCTGATCATATACCGGATATCTCTTTCGAGAATCATTCAATTTCTCACTAAAATATGCTATTTCTCTCCCTTCTTGACTCAAAACTGCTCCTATTGTTGTTCCATTTGCATCACAATCTACTTGAAATACCTTATTGAAATCCGGTAAACCCAATACAGGCTACTCAGTCACTTTCTGCTTCAACAACTCAAAACTTTTGTTTGCTCTAGTGGTCCACCTGAATTCCTTCCTATCTCCCCTCATGGTCTCAGCCATAGGATTACAAACTGAGCTGAAATTTCTAATAAACTTCCGGTAAAAACTATCCAATTCATGAAATGATCTTACCTCTCCAATGCTTTTTGGTGTAGGCCACTCAACAATGGCTTTTACCTTCTTAGGGTCCATCTTCAAACCATCCTCAGATATCACAAAGCCCAAATAGACTAACTCATCCTTCATGAGAGTGCACTTCTTGATATTGATCAGTAACTTTTCTTCTCTCAACCTCTGCAAAACTTGTCTTAACTGCCAAAAATGTTCCTCTTTTGTTTTACTAAAAATCAGAATGCCATCCAAGTATACAATAACAAACTTACCCAAGAATTTCTTCAAAACCTCATTCATCAGCCTCATGAAAGTACTCAGTGCATTAGTCAGTCCAAAAGGCATCATCAACCATTCATATAATCCTTCATTGATCTTAAATACAGTCTTCCATTCATCACCTTCTCTGATCCTAATCTGATGATATCCACTCTTCAAATCTATCTTTGTAAAGTACTTCGCTCCACTCAAATAGTCCATTATGTCATCCATCCTAGGCAAGGGAAACCAATATTTCACCATGATCTTGTTTATTGCTCTAGAATCAATACACATTCTCCATTCTCCATTATTCTTAGGTGCCAATACTGCTGGTACTGCATAGGGACTCAAACTTTCTCTGATCAAACCTTTCTTCAAAATTTCCTGCACTTGTCTATTTAGTTCTTCATTCTCTACTGGTGTTAACCGATGTGCATCTTTATTAGGCAAACTAGCTCCGGGAACTAAGTCCATTCAATGACTAATACTTCTAACAGGTGGTAATCCATTAGGTACATTATCTGAAATGATGTCCTCATATTTTGTCAGCAAATCTCTTATCTTTGTCGACTGTTCTCCTTCTGATTTCAGTCTCTCAGTCCTCTTAGGAATTAAGGAAAAACATACATTCTCATGTCTCAATCCATCTATAAACTTCCTTCCATGTACAAGACAGATTCTGGTATTTGTACAAACTTCATTCTTCAAAGGTTCCTCCAAAGGAAACAATGTTTTCTTCATCTCATTGGCCACAATAGTGTATGTATTCTTCCTTCCATCATGTATTGCCTATCTATCAAACTGCCAAGGTCTTCCCAACAAAAGATGACAAATATCCATAGGCATAATATCAGACAAAAATTCATCATGGTAATTCCCAATTTTCAATTTTACTAAGCACTGTTCACTTACCAACAACTTATTTTCATCCAGAATCCATGATATCTAGTAAGGCTTAGTGTGTTTCAATCTCTCCAATTTCAACCTATTCACCATCTCTTCTGAAAGAATATTATCCGAACTACCACTATCAATAACAACTTTACAACACTTACCGGATACCTTACATCTGGTCTTGAATAGGTTCTTCCTTTGTAAGGGTTCTTTATCTTCTCCGGTATGACACAAAGCTCTCCTCATCATCAACAATTCTCCATCTTCTGGTTTATTATTTGATCCGGTGGGGTTCTCTTCCACCACTATCTCTCTTCTAGTAGTCTCTAACTTCTTACATTCAAATGCACGTTGTCCTTCTCCTCCACATTTAAAACTGGTTCCTCTTAATGTCCTTTTGTCTTGTCTTCCAAAGTTCTCATTTCGATAACCATCCAGTTCTCTCCTCTAGTAGAAATTTCTATCATCCTTCCGGTATGAACTACCATCTTTGCTTACTTCCTTGTCCTTGTTCTGATCCGTGCTAGTTCCTCTTCCTTTGGTGTATCCTCTTCCTCCTTGAAATCTTCATCTATTAAACCTTCCACCTCTACCTCTTTGTCTCTACTCATGCCCTTTATTTAGATTCTCTTCAACCTTTATTACATACTAATAAGCCTCTTCAACACTCTCTAATTTGATCATACTGAGTTCATCTTGTATAGACATCTGGAATCCGTTCAAATATCTTACAATTTGTTCATTTTCATCATCAACATGTCTGGATCTAATGTTCAACTTGTAAAATGTTTTGGTGTACTCCTTCACACTAGATTCCTTCTGTCTCAGATTCTGCAACTTCCTACTTGATAGTTTGTTGGGACAAACTTTAATTTTAACTTAGCAATCATCTTATCTCATGTCTTAATCTTTTCTTTACCTCTTATTTGCCTATCAACTTTCAAGTGCTCCCACCAAAGAGATGCATGATCCTTCAACCAGGCACATGCATACTTCACCTTCCTCTCTTCTGTAGTGTTTTCAAAGTCAAAATATTTCTCCATCTCCAAGATCCAATCCAACAATTCATCTGAATCTAACTTCCCATCATATTCTAGTCGGGTAAAATGAGGTTTAGTGTTTGCCCTACTCAAAACCCTTAAAAACCTTTCCTCCTCTGGATCAACTGCCGATAGGTTTACTTGTTCTACAGGGGATTCTTCTCCTTCATCTTTGCTCACATCCTCAACATGTCGGCCTCTTCTTTGGGTTGTCTCCACGGCTTCTAACCGGGCTGCTATTACTCACAATATCTCCATTACAGCAGGGTTTGCATTCCCACACGCTCCACCATTCCTAGTTCCTCTTCACGCCATTGATTCACACTAGTCCTCTGCAATTGCAGGTCGGATCCACAATCTGCCACCCTACAACAAAATTCAGGACACGCATTCTACAAAACAAACTTCGCTCTGATACCACTTGAAGTAGTCACCGACGAGGAGGGACCTCGAAGAGATCAGTCCAAACTGGTCAGCAAGAGTTAACACAATGGAAACACACAAATATGATGGAGGCAAATGCAGAACAAATTATTGCATGAAAGTCAAATACATCCAATCAGCAACAGCTGGGTTACAACATACCGACACACAGGCCTAGTAGAATAGGTCTCATAGGGACCTTGAATCGAAAGATCTATCTTCTAAGCACTATCTATCTAATACTCCTTATCTCCCTGAATTTATTGACTACATTGCAAAGCATGATTACAAATATATATATATATATATACATTGATCCAAAGGATCAGGTCGGCCCAAAAGGATCAAAACCCTAACGTGCAGAAATGAATGAAGTCGATCTCCAAAAAATCCCAAAGGATGAAATGTAGAAGGTTAGCCACATGTTAAGAAACATTGAGATCAACGTCCAAGGCTCCACAAGCATCGGAATAGGTTTCGGTAGATCACCAGAATAGGTCTCAGGCAACCGGTAACCATGGAGTAATCCGGTAACAAGAAATTGTCAAGGAAAACCGATAGCGATATCTTGCCAAAAAGTGATCCAAATAAGATGTGGTTCAAAAGCAAGCAGGGTGATCAAGTCTTCAAGAAGAATCCAACTCCACAGGAAACCGGTGTGCCAGAATCGGGACACACAAAAAGAAAAACTGAAACTGCAAACAGAAAACAAAATATTTTTGGTTAATGCAAGATTGCTATGAACTGGGGATGCTCCTACATCAGATTCATAGCACAGTTGTTGTCATATCATGTTTGTCTTTGGAGCTTGTTCAAAATTAGTTTCCATTGGTTCCTTGTTTGTCACCTTCTATTATGATTGGACATGTACCTGATTGGTTTGTTGCATCTTCATCATCCAAGGACTTGGTGACACATGAGCAATTTTTTAGAGACATCATCATATATTTGGATTCTACTTCCTACCAATTCCTATCCAAAATGGGAAGCATTCCTACATTTGTACTTGGTTTATCTTCTTCCCAAGGGGAGAAATGTTGTTTGTAGGCATCAGACTATGTTTTGTCTTCAAGTACTCATCATTTCTGTAGGACACTATAAATTTTGGGGGGGCTATGTAGTCCCTCTCTTTCATTTTTAAGGAGGGATACTTAATTGGATATACATGTTGTATGTAGTCCTTGGGGATATTATTGAGTCCTCCAAGAATCATCTTGTTTGTTTCTTTTCTCTCTTTTGGAGAGGAGTTTTGTCCCACTAGGTTTTCTGATTTTCTCTGGTTGTGAGAGTTGAATTGTTTTGCATTGGTTTGTACATGAGTACCTAATCAAGTCTAGTTGTTGGGACTCATTTATACATGCATTTTGCATTCATCATTACCTTTTTAGCTACTCCCTAAGTTAATATTAAGTTTGTTTTTTTGAGTAATTAGGATCTTATCTAATTATTTATTAATTAGGTCCTTTAATTACTTTTTCACTTAAGCTAAACTTAGGTGTTTTTTCCTTTTATTAAATTAGGCTATTAATAGCTTAATTTGCCTCATTCATTATGATTGTGACACTTGGTGCATGCTAATTTAATCTAAGCCTTTAGGGTGTTGCATGTAGGGTTTAATCATCCTTTTATAAGGATTGTATTTCCATATTGCGTGTGCAATAATGCATGATTCTTAGGTTGTTATTGAGCATATAATATTTTCTTGATCTCTTTTGAATGATAGGTGTTTTGCTTGTAGATGATGTTTGGCTCATGTGGTTGTATCATATCAACTTCTACAACACCTTGCCAATTAGCTAAGTGGGGTGTGAGTTGTGAAGCACAATAAATCCTTTATGAAATCACAAACAAAATGGGAACCTTATACAACCACCTATTGTGGGCATGGAGAAAGAAACAATCAAATAAGCATGTAAATAATTCAAATGGAGGGATACCTTTATTTTCTCAAACACATCCTCAAGTAAAACTATTAGAAATTGTCCTTACATCAAGACAACCAACACATAATCCTTTTCCCAAGTTCAATCCTTAAGCAACCACAAGAAAAATATTTGCAACATCTCTCAAGGAAAACGTAGAAGAGGAGAGGAAAGTGAAAAAAAAATTGTTTTTAAAACCCTTTATTTCCTTCTCACTACCAAAAATTCTTAAACGCCAAATTCACAATTGTTTTCCCTTTTACATTCAACAAGTTATTTTTAGAAGTTTAAAAAAAAAAAAAGCTTATATAGTTCTAAAACACATCATAACATTTTACTCTCAAATGATTTTTGTCAAAATATATTTAGATGATTAAATATATAGGTTTAACTAAAATGAATTATGTATTTATTTTAACCAAATTATTTCAACTTATTGCTTTTTATAAATATTCACACTATTAAAATATAAGGTATTTCCATGAAAATAATTAAATAACCAGCTCTTTCAAATTAAGTATTTAAGTTTATTTTGTAAACACTTCAAAACTAGCAAATCAATTTTTTGATAAAATGCAAGTGATATCACGTTAATAATCACACACAAAGGAGTGATACGTTTTAAAAGTTTACCAACAACACAAGTATCTAGAAACATAAATGATTCACATAACAAGAAAATTTGAGAAACATAAAGAATGTTTTTTTGTTTAAAACCAAGTAGGATGGGTTATGAAACCAAAAATACCCACAAAAATCACAAGGTGATTAACTCGATCACAAGGGGTACTCTAGATGAGAAGATAACATGAATCCATGTTAATCCTCCCAACATTCTTCAATTAGGCAAACACCCATATTTTTCTTCCTCGCTCAAAGTGAACCACCAAATCTGAAGATGTAGATTATAATCAAAGCAACATAAATAACCAAGCAAAACACATATCCATCTTACAATAACATCATGTTATAAACAACTCAACATAACCTTAATTCCACACATGAGAAATATCAAGACAAAGTAAGAGTTATCACATAGGTGAGCATCAAAGTATCTCTAATAACAATAACCTTATATTCATGAAGCGACAAATAATAGAGCAACTTCCCAAATTTTCAAAAACTGAATCAATATGAAAATTTGTAAAACAAATTTCTAAAAATGAATGAGAATGAAACAAGAATATCCTTAGAGAAGAAAGAATCAATCGACTACTTAAGATTCCATTACAAAAATAAGATCCAAAACTTGTTGAGCTTCTTCTATGTGATAAACCTAAGATGAAATAGATCGTATTCATTAACTTATCTTGTATATGCATCTTTGAGTTTCGAAAACACCGGAAATATAGAAATACAAATAAAAAGAAGAACAAAAGAAACTTATTGAACTTCCCAAACCCCAAATGATAAACCCAAGATGACATATCATGTTCACCATATACCTGAGTTTATTAGACACCCGAAATATAGAAATACAAATAAGAGGAGAAACAAAAGAGACATTCACTTGTACATAAGGAAACGGCTACTTTTTTTTTGAATTTTGGAAAGATCTCCCTAAGGACAAAAACATCTCTTCCATTTGGTTTCACAACCTCATATATGAATTATTGATCTGTGATAGAAACCCAACAAAAACTAATATTTAAATTGCAACTCGTAAGTTGAGTTGATGTCAGAATTGAAAAACGAAGCCATTAATAGGCTCATGGGCCCTTGCTCCCTACCATCCACTCTCCCAAGGAAGCCACTTATTGATTAGTGTCTCCCAATATCGTTCCGGGCTGTCTTATGTGAAGGATACCTTGGTCCAAGTGGGCCTTAACTAGAACTGGAATTTCAGGTTTAATTGCGTTTGATGTGGCAGTTGGAAGGCATTTAGGGTTGGGCTCCTCCAATGGAACATAAACCACTTACCTAAGATAAAAGATTGGTATCTAAAATAAATGCTGAATTAAACATTAAAATATGATGTTTAATTGATATTTAATTGAACTTTGAAAGTGGAAAAATGATATTGTAGAAATATGAAACTTACAATTGGACCATAAGATATTGATGTGGATGTTGTAGCATGGTTTTGTCATTGTGTCTTTTCATACAATGATCCTTATTATAACTAACTAACTAGATTCTAGAATTCATGGCTAGTCCCCTCCCACTCGGGGATTATGGCAAGACTGCAATCGTAAAAAGGCTATATTCCTCTGCAAGTGATTTAGGCATCCCATGTATAGTATTGTAATTTCAAGGTTTGATTAGATGTTCATATTAAAAGCTACAAACAAATTATAATCTTTGATGGTTTAGATTTGAACATGAAGATCCATTCTTTGTGCTTGTGGAATTGAACCTAGAAGTAATTAAATTTGCACATAAAAAAATTGGGTTGGCATTTTAAGTCCAACAATGTGGTATATCATGTGAGAATGTCTTTATAGTGCATTTTAGTTTTATTGTTGCTCCATCTTTTTGTATCACACATTTTATATCTATTCTTATAAATTGTTAGCATGCCCTTATGACTTTCACTTGCCTTACTGTATTGTTTCCAATGATTTTTGTAATCAAATTATGAGTATATTTCTAATCATGGAAAATCCATTGTCATTCAATAGGTGACAATAATGCAACCGTCTTGGTCATTTTCACAACCATCAACACCACTTTGTAACTTCCCTTACAATTCTTTTTTCATTGTGATGTTTTTTTCCTAACAATTACAAAACTACCTAATTTATGAGACTACTGGTTTCATTACATTTCAATAAAGAATTGTGGCATTTCACCTTCATGTTTCGTTTGTAATGCCCAAGCATACCTTTCAAATCATCTAACTATTGTGCCCACATTTACACATAGATATAAAACAATTGAAACATTTTTTAAGTAAAACAACACATAGCTAACCTTTATCATACAACACACAATAGAGTAATGATGCACACTAATTTTGATCAACATGCAACATTAAAATGTGAAGATTGCACATGAGGTGAAGAAAACATCAAGTTGGTGTTGCAAAATTCATCTCATACACCATGTGATGATCAAGGAAACCTAATTAAGGTATGGTGTCTATATGAAAGATGTCTCAAGAGAGGACCTCCATGAGGTATTATTCCCTTGTAGGTTTGTAAGTGATAGAAAAATGGTTGCACCTCCAAAACATGACCTAAACACCTACAATTATGAGGGGGTCTTAATTAAAATATAATCATAAATTCAAATGTAAAAATATTTAGCTTATTTGTTACACAATAATTAAAAGAAATTAAGATGTCCTCTATAAAGTAGTAGTGATTGTATATTGCATTTTTAGATTTAAAATTATACAATTCACAAAAGAAACTAAACTAGCAAGATAAATCTTCAATTTTAATAATATAAAAACATTAATTTTAGAAACTTCCTTTTAGACAATTTCTAAATATTTCTAAGGAGAAACCTCTTTTTTAAATTTGATTTCACTTAAACTACCAATTTACTTCTTAAATTAAATTCAACTCACACACTCACTTTCTCCACAACTATTTATTTAATTGATATTCCTGATTGATTTGTTCCAAAAGATTATGGTGCACTTTATAAATAAGTAAATAATACAATTTAATTAAAAAAGACATGGAAGCATCTTTCCAAAAATGACATTTAAACCATAATTTCTTTTAAAATTAAATTAAAACTTTCATACGATTTAATTAAAATTGTGATTCTAATAATCACAAACTAATTATTTAATTAATAATCTTATTTATTTATTCATAAAAATATATAACATATTAATATAACAATGAGCATTTCACTCTTACAAATTAACCACCACACAATCAACAAAGTTTTACCTTTTCAAAAGTAATATAAGTATAATCACACCCAAAATGATTAATCTACCCAATATATCATCATGGACCACTAAAATCTTAGGTTTCATTTTAAAATGGCTCCTCTCCCTCCCATCTTCCATCAATTTGAAAACTCTGAAGGGAAGGAGAGACAAGAATGATGGAAATCTTCTCAATCTATTTTTTTTTTTTTTTTTATTTTTATAGTCTTTTTTTACTTAATATGATATATATAGAGAGTTGTGCCATATATGTGTATACATACATATGTATGTATCTCAACTCACTCATATTTAATATTCTATTTAATATATATTAAAAATTAAAAATATTTAATATGTATATGTAGTTATATATTAAATATACATGTATGACTTTTATATATAACTAATTTTAAAACATATTTTTGAATCTTTGACAAAAAAACATGATAATTTTTCTATATGTGCACTGTTATACATAACATATATCTGCATATAATTTTATTCAATAGTCATGCAAATGTTCCATAACTAGTAGCAATTATAATTTCAATAGTCAAGGATGAAAGCAGTGACTGTATACATATACATCCACACACACACACACACACGCACACACACACACACACACACACACACAGAGAGAGAGAGAGAGAGAGAGAGAGAGATCTTTGTGTGTGTGTGTATATATGTATATGTATATGTATATGTATATGTATATGTATATGTATATGTATAGGTATATGTATATGTATATGTGTTGGGAAAAATGGTGTCTCAACCTTGCATTTATGCGAGGTTACTATTTATAGTAAGTTTTCATTTGAGCACGAAATGGTGCGAAACTCTCCCTAAAGCTTCTGGTTGGTTAGATAAGCATTCCGGTAAAGTTGCGTCACAAGGTCACAGCTAGTTTTGAAGATATTAATGTTTTCGTCTTGAAGGGGTGCAATAAAATATTTAAACTTAATTTTGGGGACTTTAGAGGCTCCGAAACGCCCTGAAAAGTGGCCATAACCGGCGAAGCCGGTTACGAGGTGATAGAGCACTTCGCGAGCTTTCCGGCGCTTCAAACGGTTCGTCAATCGGACACCCGGTTCTCAAGTTATGGCCTCCGGAAGTTTGTACTCCTGAAATAGGAAAAATAATTTGTATCGGATACATAAATGAGCTGTAAAAGGGACCGACACATGTTGATGTGTGCTTTAACATGTCATAGAAGGGAGATAAGGTCGGCTACACCTTATTGGGTGGTTTTAGCCCATGGTTTTGTAATACCGGTTGAGGGTTTCTTGTATTGTATCTCCTATTTATGAGGTGTGTGAGATAGAGGTTGTGTGTAAGAGTCTTATGGCCATTGAGTTGCCTCTAAATCTCTGATTAGTGGTACTCCTGCGAAGAGCTTGCTCTGCAAGTATGTTGTAATCTGTTTTTGATTGCTGAATAAAATATTGAGCTGCTTTTGGAGGGTGGGGTTTTTCTCCCGAAAGGGTTTTCCCCACGTAAATCACTGTGTTGTGGTATGAATGCTATTATATCTATTTCTATTTTCTGTAACTGTTGTAACGATCTGAAAAAGTTTTGCATTACCCTCCTCTCAAGGTTAGTGTAGGAAGTTGTTTCCGCTACTTTACTTCCTTACAATATGTGAAAACTGCTTATGATTTAGAGGTTGAGCAAATGGATGTGAAAACTGCTTTCCTTCATGGTGATTTGGAGGAAGATATTTATATGACACAGCCGGAGCACTATGTGGTGAAAGGCAAAAATAATTTGGTCTGTAAATTGAAGAAATCTTTGTATGGCCTCAAACAAAGTCCTAGGATGTGGTACCAGAAATTTGATACATATGTGTTGAGTTTGGGATTTGAACGTTCTAAATCAGATCACTGTGTTTATTATAAATCTTATGGTGATCATTTCTTATTCATTGCATTGTATGTTGATGATATGTTATTCATTGGTAAAGGGAAAGGTATGATTTCAGAACTGAAGTCTCAGCTCGCTGCTAAATTTGAAATGAAAGATCTTGGTGCAGCAAAGCACATTCTTGGGATGGAAATTAGAAGAGATAGGGTGAACAGAAAGCTATGGCTAGGCCAGAGTAAGTATGTGAATTCAGTGTTATAGAGGTTCAACATGCAGAATTGTAGACCATTGAGTGTTCCTTTTACAATTGGAATGAAACTATCTATTTCAGATTGTCCTACATCCCCATTGGAGATGGAAGACATGAGTAGAGTGCCTTACCAGAGTGCGGTTGGAAGCTTGATGTATGCTATGGTCTGTACTAGACCAGATATTGCCCAAGCAGTGGGAGTACTTTCTAGATATATGTCTAATCCTGGTAGAGTTCATTGGGATGCAGTCAAAAGAGTCTTCAGATATTTGAAGGGTACTTTAGAGTATTCTTTGTGTTATCATGGTAATTCAGTTGGAGACATGACTTCCCTTGATATCCATGGTTATGTGGATTCAGATTGGGCAGGTGATATTGATAGCAGAAGATCCACCAGTGCTTATGTGTTTACTTTGTTTGGTGGTGCAATTAGTTGGATGAGTAAGCGACAGGCTGTGGTTGCTTTATCCACTACTGAAGCAGAGTATATGGCAGCTACTCATGCTTGTAAAGAGGCCATTTGGCTTAAGAGACTGTGTTCGGATATTGGAATAAAACAAGGTACAGTGACAGTTTACTGTGACAGTCAGAGTGCAATTAGCCTAGCTAAGAACCCGACATTTCATGCCCGGACCAAACATATTGATGTTCAGTATCATTTTGTTAGAGATATGGTCAAAGATGGTAGGGTGAAGCTGGTTAAGGTGGAAACTTTGATGAATGTTGCAGATGCTTTAACTAAGGCTGTGAACACAGAGAAGTTCAGATGGTGTTCAGAGTCTATGGGCCTTATGGCCCCTAGCAATTGATTCATTGTGTTGACATTCCCTTCCGCTCTTGCAAGGTGTTCGACAAGTGGGAGATTTGTTGGGAAAAATGGTGTCTAAACCTTGCATTTATGCGAGGTTACTATTTATAGTAAGTTTTCATTTGAGCACGAAATGGTGCGAAACTCTCCCTAAAGCTTCTAGTTGGTTAGATAAGCATTCCGGTAAAGTTGCATCGCAAGGTCACAGCTAGTTTTGAAGATATTAATGTTTTCGTCTTGGAGGGGTGCAATAAAATATTTAAACTTAATTTTGGGGACTTTAGAGGCTCTGAAACGCCCTGAAAAGTGGCCGTAACTGGCAAAGCTGGTTACGAGGTGATAGAGCACTTCGCGAGCTTTCCGACGCTTCAAACGGTTCGTCAATCGGACACCCGGTTCTCAAGTTATGGCCTCCGGAAGTTTGTACTCCTGAAATAGGAAAAATAATTTGTATCGGATACATAAATGAGCTGTAAAAGGGAGCGACACATGTTGATGTGTGCTTTAAAATGTCATAGAAGGGAGATAAGGTCGGCTACACCTTATTGGGTGGTTTTAGCCCATGGTTTTGTAATACCGGTTGAGGGTTTCTTGTATTGTATCTCCTATTTATGAGGTGTGTGAGATAGAGGTTGTGTGTAAGAGTCTTATGGCTATTGAGTTGCCTCTGAATCTCTGATTAGTGGTACTCCTGCGAAGAGCTTTCTCTGCAAGTATGTTGTAATCTGTTTTTGATTGCTGAATAAAATATTGAGCTGCTTTTGGAGGGTGGGGTTTTTCTCCCGAAAGGGTTTTCCCCACGTAAATCACTGTGTTGTGGTATGAATGCTATTATATCTATTTCTATTTTCTATAACTGTTGTAATGATCTGAAAAAGTTTTGCATTACCCTCCTCTCAAGGTTAGTGTAGGAAGTTGTTTCCGCTACTTTACTTCCTTACAATATGTATATGTATATGTATATGTATACATATACGTATACATACATACATACATACATACATACATATGTATGTATATACCAAGCACTAGTAATTGATAGGCTCCATGTTTAATGATAGAACATGGTACATTCTCAAGTAGAAAAAAAATCTATCAAAATAATAAGTTTGCACTATAAACCATCTCACACGGTTCTAATTATGGACAATGTCCAAAAAGAAGTACAACCTTCTAGTGGAGGTCTGAATTATCATGACCCTTGGTTATGTTAGGGTGCACTCATAAAGTGGGATGACCTATGATATGAGAAACAATAACTAAAGAAAGTGCATGAGACCATGGAAAAGGACTCACAACACTTACATTACACAAGGAGGTACACTCAAACACAACTTGAAACAACCCCGTAATCAACTAATCTTAATTATCACACTTACAAATACATTTTTATTACAAGAGAGTGCATAAAAATCATACATAATGTTCGCAATACCTCATTTTCTTTGGTTGGATACCTTATATCATGATCAAGATGTGATCATAGAAAAAACTGATGTTAACATGTCATAACACATTTTAGAATTTTTAGAATTTTTCCATACTAAATGATGTGCATTGGTCACTTGTATAAATTGTTTAAATAGATAATTATTAGTTGTCTTGTGTAAAGATTATGTTGTTCCATAATTAGGACTATAATTTGTGGGATTGTGACATTATCATCTACCATGGACAAGGTGATATATGATTGAACTTTAGAGACATCATCATATATTTTCATATTTCACTCTACCAATTCCTATCCAAAATGGAAAGCATTGTTTTATTTGTACTGGGCATGTTTTCTTCCCAAAATGAGATATGTTATTTGCAGGTATTTGATAATATTATATCTTGAAGCATTCACCATTTTTGCAGAACATTACACATTATGGGGGTACAAAATATCTCTCTTTCCATTGTATTATATCATTGATTGTATATTTTTGATGGATGTAGTCCTTGGGGGGTCTTGAGTCCTCTATTCATCACTCTTTCATCACTTATATAAGTTTTGTGTATCTCTCTTTTGGAGATAAGTTTTGTCCACTAGGTTTTCTCTTTGTCTCTTTTTGTGGGAGACTGCATTGTAAATTGGCACCTAACACGACCTAGTAGCTGGGACATATAACCATAATAATAATCATCTATAGTGTCTCCCTCTCCCTAAGTTGCACCTAAGGTATTTTACCTAACTAGTTCACTAGCAAGTCATATTCACATTTTAAGTTTATTTATCTCGTGTAAATATTTATAGAAGTCTTAGTTGGGACTAAATATTATCTTATATTATCTTTGAATTTAATTATTGTGTCCTAGGGCATTAAATATTTTTTCATTTTAGTTGTTTCATGTCATATGATTGAGACAATGTCCAAATATTGTCAAATTATAGATCTCTCAATCTTGCTTGTATAAGCAAGGCATCATATGTACATTTTGTGATGTAGAAATGCAATTCAATACAATCTATTATGCCCATAATCAACCATTATTTTTCTCCTATTGATCTCTTGTGTAAGGCATCTTTTGGTTATGTATGTTTTTCTCCTATTGATCTCTTGTGTAAGGCATCTTTTGGTTTTGTATGTGATCTTGGGGGCTCGAGTCCATTGGTGACTCTATACAAGCCCCATGCATGAAAAAATATAAAGTATCCTCAAAGTTCCAAAACACAAAAAGATTGTAAGGAAACTACAAAAGTTACTAAGGTTGAAATCGCCACACTTAGCATTGAAGAATTAAACTAATTCAATTGAAACCAAAATGATACTAGGGACAAGTATGTGCACATATTATCATATACAAAAAATGGCATACATGATGGGTCTTAGCACATTCCAAGATTTAAATGTAAACATAAAATCATGACTCTAAAATTTAACCATATCAATGTATATAAGATGAATTCATGAACTCATTTCAAATGCACGCGAACTACATCTACCCATAATAGTCAAGAGGATATTACACGATTTCATTTCAATATGCATATTAAATCAAATAATACGACAATAATTGAAAGAATATACTACAAAACCTTCATTCATAATATAAGTCATTCACTATAGATTGCACACTTATTCATGAATCCAATTTTTATTGAGCTAATGAATGACAAAGATCTTGTGATTCTTGTTCTTGCCACTTCAAATTTTGGGTGTGGCTATCTTTGGTTTCTCATCGAAGATTAGTTTTTACTTGTTTAAAAAAAAAGTGGCTACTTTTGACCCCCTTTTGGTACCCCATTTCCATGCACTATATATAAATTTCAGTAAAGTTTACTTTTACATTTAATTCAATCAATTTCTTTTAGCTTATTTCTTTTTTTCTTAATTATTCAAACTAGTAAAATCTATAAGGGCTTTTCACAAAAATTATCAAATAACTAACTCTCCAAACTTTAGCATATAAAATTATTTTGAAAACATTGCAAAATTAGCTTTTAAAAAAATTAACAAAATACATAAGTGATGTCAAGTTAAATAATTGTACACGGAAGAAACACATGCTTTATAAGTTTATCAATAACACATGTACATGGAATCACAATTCTTTCAAATTAAAAATAGTCTCAGTAAACAAAAGGAACATTCTTTTATTTAAAACTATGTAGGATGGGTAGGCAACCAAAAGTACTCAACAAAATTCAAAGGGTTAGTAACTCAACCACATGGACTAGGTTAGATAAGAAGGTCAAATGAATCCATTTCATTCACCTCACATTCTTTGATATGGAAAACACTTACATATCTCCTTCAAACTCAAGATGAAACAACAAATCTAGCAAAAGAGATTGTATTCAAAGAAAGATATGATGACCAAGAAAGACATATATCCTTCTCGCAACTACATCTCATTGTAAATAACTCAATATAATCATAAACCCAAATATAAGAAATATCAAATCAAGACAAGAGTTATCACATAGACGAGGATTACAAAATATCTACTAATACAACCTCCTACCATCGAAGCAACAAATATTAAATTTTAATCAATGCAAAAATCTAAAAGGAAAAGTTAAAAAAGATGAATGAGAGAATGAAAAAAGAGTATTTCCAAAGAAGAGAGAGTTGATAGACTACATAAAGCTCATCATAAAAATGTGATCCAAAACTTGTTGGGCTTCCTTTGAGCCATGAAACTAAGTTGGGGTGTCATGTTTATTGCCTTTGATTGTATATGCAACTTTGAACTTTGAATGGGAGAGACACCTTGAATATAAGAATACAAATAATTAGGAGGGTAAATAAAAGAGGCATTCAAATCTATACAAAAGATCTTGCAAGAATGAAAAAAGTCATATTTTTGTATCTTGAGAAGATCTCCCTAACCTTTAAGTCGCTTTATTGTATGGCAAAGACATAACATCTCTTGTATTTGACTTTATAACCCTTGTGCTTTGCATCATTCATAACTAGATGCAAGGAACCCGTTCTGAAATGCATACTTCTTGTTTGCATAGTCATAGACCAAATTCATTTCGTTTTCAAAATGGGACATGTCTATATCGCTTTTCTTCATAAATGAGAAAAGAAGAGAAGATTGATAGAACTGTCTTTTAAGGAATAGTGGATGAAACTGACTGAAAAAGAAAAATCAGGTTGTCACAGTCCCTCACATTAATAGCAATACTGTTTTTCTCAACTCTCTAAATCAATATAAACAACTAACAATGGCCTTTGACTTGAGACTATCACGCCATAACAATGTAAAGGGAATTTTCATCTTACACATGTTTCTCGTGTGTGATATTTTTGCTTTGGAGAATAGATATTTGATATATTTTACAACCTCAGATATGAATTATTGATTTGTTCCAGTTTAACCATTTCACCATAACTGTCGTACAAACCCAACAAAAACCAATTCTAAAATTGCAACTCGTAAGTTGAGTTGATGTAAGCATAGAAAAAGGAAGTCATTAATTGGCTCCTGGGCCCTTGCTCCCTACCATCCACTCTCCCAAGGAAGCCAATTAAAGATTACTCTCCCAATGTCTTGTGTGAAGGTGACGTTGGTCCAAGTGGGCCTTAACTAGCCTGGAATTTCAGGTTTACCACAATTACAATATCTGTTGACTCGTAGTTGCATTTGATGTGGTCATGTGGAAAAGGTGGAAATGGTTATCCAGTTCTTAGAATGCATCAATATATAAGTATGCATAAGTTACTCTAATATACCTTAACTTCCACATTAATGCATTCTAAGAGCTGGATAGTTGATTCCGTTAAAATTTGGGGTTTGGGCTCTTCTATAGAACATAAACTACTTACCAAAATTATTTTAGGTCAACAAAAAAATCATAATAAAAAAGTATGGGGTTAAGAGTTGACTATATACAATGTTTCTTGTAGTAGATTTCTAGATAAGATCGTGTGCGACCTAAAAACTCGCACACGATCTTATCCAGAAATCTACTACAAGAAATTCGATGGATTGTGGAAATCTTATATCACTAATATATACAATGTTTCATTGATATTTAGTTGAATTTTAGATGTGAGACAACGATGTTGTAGAAGTATGGAATTGTAATTTCAAGGTTTGATTAGATAATCATTCTAAACTTATAAATAGATTATAATTTATTTTGGTTCAGATTTGGACACGAAGATCTATTGTTTATGTTTTTAAAATTGAATTGGTATGTGAACGCCAACTTATAAATACTCAAATTTGCGCATGAAAAATCGGGTTGACATTTAAAGTCTAGTGATTTAGTATATCCTATGAGAAGTCCTTTATAATGCATATTAGTTGTATTGTTGCTCCTCCATCTTGTTGTGTCATGTATTGTAGATCTATTCTTATAAGTCCTTAGCATAACTCTATGACCTTCCCTCACCTTACTATAGTATTTTTAAAGATAGTTTTAAGTGTTTTGTCGCCTATGAAAAAACCACAATCTTTCAATAGGTAATAGTTATGCAACTACTTGAACAATATCTCAACCAATACTACCACTTTGTGACTACCCTTGTGATTATATTTTTCGTGTGAAAAATTTGTTTTCACTCCAGCAATTGTGTTTTGACATGATAATTCATTTTTTCCAAGTAATAATTTTAAAACCACACAACTTATGAGAACTTATGAGACTAGTAGTTTTACGACATTTCAATGAAAAAAATATTGCATTTCACCTCCATGTTTGGTTCGTAATGTCCAAGCCTACTTTCATAATATTCTAACTATCAAGCTCACCTTTACATGTCAATATAAAATAAATGAAACAACATTTAATAATTACTAAAGCTCCACTTCACTAACTTCCATCACACAACACATGATGCACACTAATCATGTTACACATGCAACATTACAAAGGGAACTTCATATGAGGTGAAGAAAACAAACAATAAGCAAGTCTTGCAAAACTCATATCATGCACCTTATGATGAGGAGGGCAACCTAGTTAGGCACTCTACAAGAGATGTCTCAAGGGAGGGCCTCCATGAGCTATGAATCTCTTCTAGGTTCCTAGGTGGTAACAAAATGATCTTAGACTCCAACACACGACCTAAACACCTACAACTAGAAATAAAGTCTAGTCAAACTATAATTATAATTTAAAATATTAAAGTATGTAGCTAATTAATAAAATGTCAATTGAAAGAAATTAAGGTAACTAGGATAAAACACACATTTTATGATGCATTTTCAAATTTAAAAATATATGATTTGTAGAAGAAACCAAACTAGAAAGATAAGTCTTCAATTTTGATAGTACACAAAATTTAAGTAATCAAAATTAAATTACGAACATACCCTTTTAAGCAATTTTCAAACATCCTTTAAACTTTAAATTCAATTTCGCTTAAACTACTAATTTAATTCCTTAATTATATGTAATTCACAAACCTAGTTTCCTTGCAAGTGATTATTTAATTAACATTCCTAATTGATTTGTCTAAATGGATTTCAATACACTTAACTAACTAATACTTATGAACTATTAAATAACAAAAAAATTGATAAAAATTAGATACAAGAAAACACCTTTCTCAAATAACATGTTTAAACATCATTACAATTAATTATAATTTAAATTAAATAAAAAAGTTAACATATGATTTTATTTAAATTTAATTTGTTTTTATATTAAAAGCAACAAAACAAGGGTGTTGGCCCTTTACACTAACTACTCTTTTGGGTTGTAAATAGTGGCTCTCGACTCCCTACTACGGGTGACATTTTGATTTCCTTCATGTCATTGTATATAGAAGGGCATTCTAGCCCATCTTCCTTTCGAGTTCAAGTTACTTGTAAAATATTTGTATTTGGTTGTTAGGCTATGATTGTTATGTTCAAGGTTAGTTTGTAATTATTCCAATGAATTCTAGTATGGAATTCAATTTTGATTGGGTGCTGAAGTTGAGTCTCTCCTTCAACATGGACTTATATCTATTGTAATCTTCATGTTTACTATATTATTATAATATATTTTGGGCCTTGGCCTTTTGCCTTAGAAAAAAAAAAAAAAGAAAAAAAAAACGGTGTTTGCCCTTTACACTAACAACCCATCAGTAGCATTAACATTTACAACACATTAGCGATCAACATACTTAACAACAAATAAATAAAAAAAAACCAGAGTGTCTTAACTAGATAGTAAAAAGATATAAAAGTCTTAACATCATAAACCAAAAGGCCTAGAAAGATAAAAACCAGCCAACTAGTGGCTATTTGAGCACATGGCTCCACTCATGTCAGTAAGGAACTTGAAAAGTTCCTTGTAATTACCTTCATTCTTAGCATCTTTACCTAGGACTTTTTTCTGCATCAGACATAAGGAAGTGTGAAGTTGTGCATCACCCTCATATTGAGCTTGGAGATGCAAATCATCTTCTACTCTATCTCCATCACCTTGTTCCTTAGGGCCTCTAATTCCTCTATCGTGGTCCTGCAATTGACACAATTGACATGCTCTCCCCCTACCGATGGTCAACCTCTTTCGACATTGCATCTTGGGTTGGGTCCAAGGGTTCATTTTTACCACTATGTTTAGAGTTGTCATTAGTTGTTTTGTCCTAACTTTTCACATTCCACGTGCCATCCTTTGCTTCATCTTCATCCTCAGTGATATCCTCATTGTCAGATGCTTTCTCTTGCTTCAATTATTCCTCATAATCAACTAGTCTTTGGCCATCAATTTTGTTCACCATACAAATGACTAACCTATTCAAGCATCTACGATTAGCATTTTTTCTCTTACTATCATCTTCGACACCCTCCTCCTCCTTGTCACTAACCACTTGAATGGTAATTTTGTTCTTTTTAGCTAGGGGGGAGGGTCTTTGGCATTTCCTTTTCTTCTTTGTGTCAGAGGTGGAAGTCGAGAGTTTATCTTTAGCCACCAAGCCAAGGGTGGGGGTAGTCCAAGGGCTAGGGCAAGATAGGGCTTTAGTAGTAGAAGGAATTTGCAAGCATTTCTTTTTTCTAGTGTTTAAAGAATCAATAATTGTAGCTCTGAGGAGCGAGTTAGAGCATGAAGCTTTGGAGGCTTCAAGGTCTTTAGTAACTGTTAGTTGTCTATGTTGGAAAAGGGCCAATTGGAAGTGGTACAAGTGAAAAATTAGGCCTTGGTGGAGGGGTATAGGTTTCTTTCTTTATTTTTGGCCAAATCTAGAGCATCAAGAACTAAACTTTCTAGTGAAGTTAGCAAAAAAAATGGAAGAGAGAGCAGGCCATAGTACGAAAAATGATTAAGAAAAGGAAGATGATAATAGTAATAAACTTTGAATCTTCCTTGTAGTGCCCCTCCCTGATTCATCTTTCCTTTCTGTGCATCGATAGACTATTTTGTGATGCTATGATTGGGTGTTTATGGATTTACTTATGATTTGGATGTTTCTTTATTGGTGATGGACATATTATATTTGCACTTGACATTATGATTTTATGAGGATGATGATGGACTCTTATTTGATGATCTATATGTACTCATTTCATATGCATGGTTAATATTTGTTTATGGTGATTTGATGATATTTTATGATGTATTAAACTGATTTCATGATTATATTGGGTACGACGATGTCAATGATAGTGCTTGATTGTTGTGACTATCTTCTAAGTGTATTCGTGATAGAGACAATGTCATATCACTCATTGCGAGCATGATATGATGTTGTGTTTCTCTTCACTTGCCTGTTTATTTACGTTATATGTTATTGCATATGTTGTTGTATATGTATTGGTGGTGACAGGTTTGCAGGTACCAAACATCAACTCCACCTGGCTTCACAGGTCTGAGCGTGTCTTATCCCAATGGCAAGTTGATCGGAGAAGACATGAAAACCCATTTTACACTCTAGGTTTAAGTTGATCACCATTGTCAGTTTGGTGTTTTTGTGTGAGATGTTTTAGCGTCTAGTGGTCTCTTGAGTTATCCTATGTTGGTTTGCTTTTAAGTAGTATGATTATTGGTTTAATTATTAATTAATTGATTGATTTATATAGTTTGATAATGTTAAATTAAATTAATAATTTACGTAGTTTATAATAAATTAAATAAAATAGTTGATATTAATATTTAATAATAATTTAATAAGAGATTGTTATTATTTTATCCTTTGGTCTTATATTTAATTTAATGATTTAATACCAAGGATTATTTATATTATTTATTTGTGGTGTTTATATTAATGTGGGTATTTGTTTATATCCTTTGGTTATTTTATTAATGGGCTTTTATAATTAATTGAGCCCATGGTTTATTTTATCATTGTTTGATTATAATATTATCATTATTTCTCTTTTTACATTTTTGGGTTAATAAATATATTCTGGCTACCTACTCTATTATTCTATTGGCTGAATTATTGGGTAAGTTAATTAAATAATATTTTATTATTCTTACCTTGGTTTTTGGAAAGGGTTGGTAGGAAATATATTTTAATTGTTTATTATGATTGGCCCTCTTGGGAGTTGTGATTGTGAGGATATTATTATTTAATTGTTTGTTTATTTATTTATACCATTTTGTGGTTTAACATTTATTGGGACATTTGATTTATTTATTTTATTTATTAGGCCTTTCTATTGTATTTATTGATTAATGGGTTTATTTATTATTTATTATTGTTGTTTATTCTTTTACCCATTTGTTTATTTATTATTTACCTTACCTACCCTCTTTTATTATTGGCTGTGAGATTTAGAGATTTACATAATATTATTGTATTATTATTCTCACCTCGAAATTTGGTAGGGTTGGGATGGTTACTAATATTTTTAATTATTTTGATGTCAGCCATGATTGGTTAAGGTTTTGGATTAATTCTTATATATTGAGTTTTTTGAGTTTTGTTGGGGGGTTGGCTTGCTAGAGATTATTTTCATTATTGCGAAATTCATGATTTGTCTTGGGTTTGAATTTGGAATTGGAGCTTGGATTTGGGATTGTGATTCATCGAATTTCATTGTCCATTTTATGATATTACTAGGTTAGAGGGTTTATCCTTTTTTACAATTATTTTCAAAAAGCTTGTTTGGAAAAGATTGTTTGTGGGAAATTTTGGGTTGCTGAGAAATTTAAATAAAACAATTATAAATGTGTTGATTGAGATTATTTTATTCTTTGGTTAATTTTTTTAGAAATGCTTGCTGTGAATTTTTCAGTGTTTGGGAGTCGTTGGTGTCACAAAAATGATGTTTATTCTACAGTAATTATTGTATGTGTGACAAAACCCTATGTAAGCATCACAGTGTCATGAAAATATTGTTTAGTACATTATGTATTCAACAATAATTGTTGCATGTGCGACAAAACCCTGTGTAAGTGTCACAGTGTCGCGAAAACGTTGTTTAGTCCGTTATGCATTTTGCAGTAATTTTTGCATGTGCGACAAAACCTTGTGTAAGCATCACAATATTGCGAAAACATTGTTTAGTCGGTTATGTATTCTGCAATAATTGTTGTAGGTGCGACAAAACCCTGTGTGAGCGCCGCAGTGTTGCGAATGCACTGTTTAACCTGCTAGATGTTCTACAGTAAATATTATATGCATTACAAAACCCTATGAATGCATTGCAGAGTGTTGTAAACACATTGTTTGATTTTGTACTGTTGTTTTGGATTTTTGAGTCACATTGTTTTTGTCTATTTTGATGTTGTTTGAGTGTCCTAAGGTGATCTGGGACTGTGTTGTTGATTTTACTGAACTTTTGTATTTTTTTTGGGTTTTTAATAAACTAGCTTACGCCTTTTGGCAAATTTTGCAAGATGTGTTATGCCTTGTTGTTATTAATCTTTGGGATCATTTTGTTGGTATCATGGTTTTTATGCATGATGTGTGTCCCATGTTGTTTACAAGGTTGATGACATATGCTATTAATGTCTCATGAGTTTATATTGATTGATAAACCTTGGTTATCCAGTTAGATTATTTGAGAGACCTTATTTATGTGTTGTGCATTATTGTTACCCTAAGGTCTAGGTGCATGTTAGGGGGAGTGGTCTTCCAAGTGGGTGACTAGGCTCATGAGGATTAGACTGCTAGGTTACCCAGGGTCTAGACCACCAGAATACCTCATTGGGAGTTTACCCTATAATCAAGTGATGACATAAATAACTAACCTTAATGGCATGGGTAGAGGTAAATCACCATAATAAGATAAGAAATGGATTTGTGGCCTCAAATCATGTCCCTGGTGTGATTTATGAATGCAGGAATGGTTGGGTAGACCTTGGTGATCCAAGTAAGTTGAACTCTCTAGATATCCTCAAAAGTTGAGATGACTCCACATGAGTATCATGGATGTCGGGACAAGTTCCTAGGTTCTCATGGTAGCTACATGTGATGACACTATTTCCCTACATGTAGGTCCTAGAACCTTGAGTTTTGATTTGCGAGTTTCCTTTGGATATTTTTGTGTTGGAGGTCTTATGCTTATTTGGGTTTTGAGTTAGCCTTGAGTTATGATTTTGGTTGTATCCTTTGGTTTTTAGGTTTCATCCTAGATCTAGAGTGTGTGTGGGATCTTGTGTTATCTACTAGCATGGGGGTGGTTCCTTTGGTTCCACATGGTCAGGTGGTTTGATGCCTTCTTCCATTGGGATGTTCTTCATTGGTTTCTCTTGCGTAGATGTGGATTCTTTCGTTACAGCCCATGGATGGATTCTTGTAGCAGATTCTTGTAATACATGATTCATATGGCATATGTATCTTGTAGGATTCATGATGTATCTATATATGTAGTTGTGAGTCATGGTTCTTAATGTAAATGGTTGATGTATATATAATGATAGGTGATACATTAGGTCATGATTATAGTACTTGTAAGAAATGAAATGTGGTGTCTTGGATATTGTTCATTAATGGAATTGATTCTATGTTATGCACTTAGTGTTGTGTGAATGATTATGATGTTTAAGGAAATGGATTATTAATATGGTAATTAGCATTTCAATGGTATAATGATGTTAGGTTGTTGAATAAGAGATTGAGATTAGGAACATTTGGTATTGGTGCTCTTAAAATGAATCATAAGGGTTATATGTGCTTTGCATTATTGATTAATGGAAATCATGATAATTGGATTAGTGACGGATTCTTATGTAAGCATAAAAAGAGATAGTATTAGTCGATTGGAATGCTCTAGATTATGGTAGTAAATGTGATGCATGCTTAGGTTGATATGTTCTTAAGGTTTTTTTAGGTAATGACGTTGAGATGCCCTAGGGAATGTTATTGATGTATTGTGTATATTTCTGCTTGCATTATGTGCTCTTGTAATTATGTTCATGAAGGTTAATTTTTTATCATATTCATGAATGTTAATTGCATATGACTAGTTGATTATATATGTTGTATTAATTGATGTTTTAAAAAAAAAAGTTATCTCTATTTGCATATTAGATTTTTAGTTTCTCTAGGGTATTTTGGTGGGCATTACATTCCTTCTAAGGTAAACAATTTCATTAACATTAGACAGACCTATCTCCAAGGGTTTGACAATATGGTACATGAAAATATACCATGAAGCTTGACCAATTTCTCTTCCTCCCTAAATAATTGGGCTAAGATTTCGTTGTTTGTAACCCTGCTCTACTTCTTCTATTTTCTCTAATAATAGTAATAAAATTTGAATCTTCCTTCTAAGGTAAACAATTTTATTAACATTAGACAAACCTAGCTCCAAGGGTTTGACAATATGGCACATGAAAATCTACCATGAAGCTTGACCAATTTCTCATCCTCCGTAAAGAATTGGGCTAAGATTTTGTTGTTCGTAACCCTGCTCTGCTTCTTCTATTTTCTCCCACTTGTGGAGAGACTTGTCATTTTTTTAATGAATTCCTTATTGATCTCTTTTGAAACTCCTGCCACAATAACCCTTCTATCTACCTAAGACTTAGAAAACTAAATAGATAGTTTTTCATCATAACCATTTATGCATTCAATAAATGGTGCCACCCGTCCTCTATAGACATGCCAAACAATGTCGTTCCCTCTTTAAACTTAGTGTGAGTGTTGGGATCAATTCTAACCCTATCCCTACCGATAGTTAAAGTCATCATAGTAACATAGAGCCAAAGACTTAGCCCATGCTTTTTCCCATATTCTACGATTAGTTGATAAAATAGACTTCTTAGCCTTGACATTAAAAGCCCTGGTTAAAACTCTTCCAATGGTGATGTAATAATTAAACAATGGCCACTATAAACCCTCAATGTGACAACTCTTTCCATCCAGATCAAAAGGAAGATTATGGTGGGATTTAATATCATAGGAAATAGCAAAATTTAAGACAACCATTAAAAAATCATATATTTTCTCTTAATAGTCATTTCAACTCTTTGGCTGCAAAGAAAAATGATGACTTATCAAATTCATTAATTTGCCCTTTGGGGTGACTACATGAGTGGACCATGCATGGAAAGGCTACCTCATCATCATAGCCCCTTCGCTATATAGGTGACCCACCCTTTTATCCTATTTGGCATGTAGTATTGTGGACTAGGCTTCCATATCATCTTGATAGATGTCATCCACTGACAATTAGCTCATTGTACCAAGGGTGACACTCTTTCTTCCAAGTAGGCCACAAGAAGGGTGTCCATGTTATCCCAATAGTTTCCATCCCCCCACAATCCTACCCATTGCCATGGGGGCCCCACCCTTTTTTTCATTTGGCCCTATTGCACACCTAGTCATTCATCTCCCTAAGGTTATTCAACCACCTTAGCTCCATGTCCCTCACCCATCCACCATTCCTATTAGGAGCCCCAATATCACATATATCCTTTAAGTAATTTAAATCCATCTCTCACACAAATAATTTATTTTTTTTGCCATTACTTCCCATCCTTTGTGATGATAGAAATAACAAACAAAGAATGACACCTAGAATCTAGACCTCTCAATTTTTCATCATTCAGTTGTGTTGATTGGATTTTCTCTACTATATAAGGAGTCTTTGAATATTGGTGGGTAGACACTCCCTTGATCTTCAACATCTAAGGTTTCCAATCCCCAAACTTAAAGTTGACATGACATCCACAACACCATTTCCTTCCCTAAATGTGTGTCTTATTTCAAACATGTCAAGCCCTAGGAGCAGTTTGGGAACATCCCATCAATGGTTCATCCTACCATGTTATCATATTTTATAGAATCTAAAATAAGATTTAAATTGCCCTCAATATCCAAAACTCGGAGCATCCCATTGAGAGGGCAATTTTCAACCCCCAAATAAGAGCCATTCCCTCTGCCTAGTTGCTAGTATCCTCCTCCAAACTACTTGTGTAAGCTACCACCAAGGCACCTATGCTAGATCAAATTAATCCTCTTGCCAAAACCAAGTCCTACCTAGTCACTTTACCAAAGTTCGGCTTGTGCCATCCAGATCGAGGGGGATACCAACATGCACATTCATTCTCTCAATCATTTTAGAGTTGTCAATTATGGCATATGAATTAAGCAAGTCCCAATTCCTAACCATTTCATCATCAAATGATAAGAGGGGGTAAGAAGGGCACTTCCATCTACTAACAAATATGTTATCTTTTAGGAGTCTATCAAAACTGATAAACATCTCTTCCATAGATCTTTCCTCCTCTCTAAAGATCCTATTATTTCTTTCCTTCTAGATGCTCCAACATAGGTGAAGCCAGATTTGTCTCTATAGTTCCCTCACCAAGGGATGGTGAGAACGACACAACATCATGTTCATAGACCAACACATATATAATTTTTGTAAAATCTAACTGATGCAGAGAATCTTAGAGCTTTGTTTGTTATACCTTCTTGAGTGATTTGTCCTACTCAACCCTTCAACTACTCAAGTCCTTCCTATGACACTTGGCAGGGGTTATGATAATGAGACCTCCAAGGTTTGAACCTTCTTGACTTACCTCCTAGGTATAGCGAATGGTTTCTGGACAATCAACTCCACCACTTGAGGTTGCCACCTCAGTTACTCACGCACTCCTCTCCTGGACTCCAACCACTTTTGCAAGTATCTTAACACACAATCACTTCCTATGGTTTCCCAATGCATCTACCAGGTGTCTTTAATGTATTTTTATGTTTAAGGCTCACCAAATCCATCTCCTTGGCTTCCTAACCCTTCTAGGTCTCTACCGGCACCAAAATAGGCCTAATTGCATTAGCCCTCCCTAGGCGGTTTTAGGGTCTTAGTTTGCAAAATTATCAAAAAAGCCTAGAAATAAATCATGTATTTGAGTACCCTTTTGGAAGTTATAGACAATACTAGAAAAATGCATCTAGGGTATCCGTACAAGTGGGGTTTCCAATGCTGCACTATTTTGAAGGGTTTAGGCCTCACCGATGACTTGGCAAGATGGAGCTAAAACTCTTCACTAGTCAAATATATGGCTCTAAATAATTTGGTAACTTTCAGGGGAACTCTGAGTTCTTTCCATTCATGTGTCACTTGGTCCTGCGCCAATCCCCATGTGCTCATAAATCACACATTTCTTGTTGTCCTAACTCATTTACTCCCAGCGGTGAGCCTAGGGCTTCATTGTTTCTCCTTCTCCAGGACCTAAAACACCATACACCCTATTATAAAACTATGTATAGACCCTAACCTAGCATTCTTAGTGATTTCAATAGGTTCCATCAAATAATTCCTAGGTTAGAGCCATTTTCTTGCTCTTAAACCCTATTTGCAAGGGTTTTGCTCCTAGTTGCAAAGAATGGAAGTAATCTCTACAACCTAGGACAATCAAACCTGCAAATAATCCTTAAAGAAGAAAAATACAATGAACACTCATAATTTCAATGAATTTACACCATCTAGTCTGTACTGGACCATACAAACAATGAAAATAAGAGTAAAACTGTCAAAAACCGATGGAAACAAGGCTGCTTCACAAAACAAAAAATTGCTCTTGCATTTCCAATCCTCTAACACGTACAATGAAGTGAATTTTTTCTTATATTCTCTTGTTTCAGTCGGTTCAACCAACTTTTAACGCCTATAACAAAAAATGCAACTTTTGCAAGAAATTGCAAAATGTTGTTCAACAACATTCTAATGCATTTTAAGACTCCTGAAGGTCCTCAAACATCCTAGAAGACCTAAACACAACTCAATTGACCCCTAATACATGAATACATTCATCTGGAGTACTTTACCTATGAACTACCTAATCATCTCACTTCTCAGGTTGTCAGCATCCTGAACACAATTGACTCAAACCAAAACTTGGACAACTCAACTATGGATCTACTGAGTCCTCAATGGTTGGTCCATTATTACATCACAAAAATAACACACAAACTTAAAAGAAAACAAATATTTCATACTGGGAGTGTTAGGTGCCCTGCACCACTAACCCCACAAATCATGAGAAAATTGGCAGTATAAAAGGATAAGGGGGATGGATTCTTCCTCTTTCATGCAAAGGATGCATCTTTTAGGGAGTTGAAATCCACCCTTAATGAGATTATCTAGTTTGAGAATCTTAATATGCATCATCATCCACCAAAAGAAATTGATCTTAGGTAGGAGCTAAGGGTTCAAGACTTTCCTCCATAATCTTGTATGGATACCCTCCTTTATTAGCAAATTGTAAGCTGATTTAACTGAGAAATCAACTTTCATGTTTTTGGTCCAAACAATATTATCCTCCTTTGTGAAGAGTGGGATTCAAATTCGTTGCAAGAGTTGTTGTAGCATGGAAGCTAACTAAAGTAAATCAATTTTGAATGGTCCTATTCTAATATGCTAGGGTTGGACCCTACCTTGGTGGTTCACAATCTTGCCGTCCACCCAAATGCAAAACCTGTAAAACAAAAATTGCGCAAAATGCACCCACATATTGCACTCCAAGTCAAGGAAAAACTCCAAAAGTTGTTAGACACAAAATTTATCAAACCAATAGATTATACTGAATGGGTCTCCAACATTGTACCTATCGGCAAACCTGCTGGGGGCATCCGCATCTGCACAGATTTTCGAGAAATAAATATAGCTTGTCCTAAAGATGATTTCCCGCTCCCCAATATAGACATGATTGTGGACCTTACAGTAGGACATGAAATGTTATCGCTAATGGATGGGTTTTTTGGATACAACCAAATTAGGATAGCAGATGAGGATCAGCATAAAACTGCATTCACAACACCATGGGGTAGCTTCTGTTATCGGGTCATTCCTTTTGGTCTTAAAAATGCTGGAGCTACATATCAACGGGCAATGACAACAATTTTTCATGACCTCTTGCACAAAATTATGGAGGACTACATGGATGATCTACTAGGAAAATCCAAGACAAGACAAGAACACATCCCCATTCTAAAACAGATCTTCGAAAGATTGGAAAAATACAAGCTGCGCCTAAATCCCAAAAAGTGTGTGTTTGGCATCACATCGGGAAAACTACTGGGATTCATTGTTTCTCGTAGAGGCATCGAGGTTGATCTCGCAAAGGTAAAAGCTATTATGGAAATGCCTTCGCCAAAAACTCTCAGACAACTACATAGTCTCCAGGGAAAACTCCAGTCTGTCAGGTGTTTCATTTCACAGCTAGTAGATAAGTGCCATCCATTTGCACACCTGTTGCGTAAAGACACAAAATTTAAATGGGACTGCCTATGTCAAAAGGCCTTTGAGAAATTAAAAGAATATCTAGCATTACCTCCCGTATTGATGCCACTTGCTCCTGGAAAACCCCTTATTTTGTATATATGTGCTACTGCAGTGGCATTGGGGGCATTATTGGCGCAAATAGATGATCAAGGGAAGGAACATGCCATTTACTACATCAGTTGGACGTTGGTAGGATATGAACTCAATTACACCCCCATTGAAAGAGAATATTTGGCATTAGTGTTTAGCACATAGAAACTACGACACTATATGCTAAATAATAAGACAAAATTAATTGCTAAAATTGATCCACTTAAATATCTCTTGTCCAAAGCTACTCTCATTGGCAGAACCGCCAAATGGGTCATGCTCTTAAGCGAGTTTGACATTGAATATCTGGGCAGAAAGACAATCAAGGGACAAGTCATTGCAGATCAGTTTGCTGAAGCTCCACTTCTAGGCGACCATCCTCTTCTCACAGAATTACCAGATGAGCTCATTATGACTGTTACCACATCCTCCACATGGATATTTTATTTTGATGGCTCCTACACTCAAAATGGATTGGGGGTAGGAATATTATTGGTCAAACCTCAAGGAGATGGCATCCCAAAATCATACAAGATATCCTTTGCATGTACCAATAACATAGTAGAATACGAGGCCCTCATCACAGGTTTATGCTTGGCTATCCACTGGAAAATAAAAGAATTACAAGTCTATGGCGATTCCCAACTCATCATAAAACAAGTCAATGATGAATACCAGACAAAAGATGATAAACTCCTTCCCTACCATACCATAGTTGAAGATCTTAAGCAACATTTCACAGCAATCAAGTTTGATCAAATCCCACGAACAAACAACAAGGCTATAGATGCAATGGCCACCATAGGCTCCCTCCTTCAAATGCCAGCACACAGTCAGAAGTGTGAGTTCTTGGCTGAGAAATTGTTTATACCGACATATGACCTACCAGAGTCTGAAATGGTGTGTGTTCTCATTGGTCCCGAGTCCCCTTGGTACCAAGAAACCTTCGCTTTCCTCAAAGACAACACCATTCCCCCACACCTCACCAAAACCCAACAACAAACCTTCATCCACCAATGTGCCCATTACACCATCCTTGCAAAAACCTTGTTCAGAAGGCATTTTGATGGTTCCCTCTTAAGGTGTTTAGATAAACAAGAAATAGAATGGGTATTATGCAAAGTACATGAGGGTATTTGTGGGGCACACTCAAGTGGACTCACATTGGCTAAAAAACTTTTGAGAACAAGATACTATTGACCTAAAATGGAAGAAGATGCATACAACTATGTGAAGAAATGCGTCCCTTGCCAGCAGCATGGTGACAAGATTCATGCACCATCATAAGAATTGCAGCCATTAATTATACCATGGCCCTTCTCACAGTGGGGGCTCAATCTCATTAGGAAAATCCACCCTTCATCTTCCAACAGACATAAATTCATTATCACCGCCACCGAATACTTCACCAAGTGGGTAGAGACTATCCCTCTTACTCTCACCATCAGCAAGAAAATATCCAAGTTCATCCTGAACTACGTAATCTATCGGTATGGCATCCCAAAAGTTATCATCATAGATAATGGTAAGCAATTTAAAAAATAGGATGTCAAAGAACTCTGCCAGAAATTCAACATCCAACACTGCTTCTCGACTCCATATTACACCCAAGGCAATGGCCAAGTTGAGGCTTCTAATAAAACCCTAATAAAAATCCTCAAAAAGATAGTCAATGAAGCAGGCTGTGATTGGCACCTCCAAATCCATCCTACATTATGGGCCTACCACACCTCCATCTGCACCCCCACAGGCGCCACTCCTTATTCCCTAGTATTTGGTTCCGAAGCCATCCTTCCCCTTGAGATCGAGATCCCCTCTCTAAGGGTATCGCTACAAAACATCCTACCAGAGGAAGAATATAGAATTGCCTGCTTAAAAGAGGTAGAATTGTTAGATGAAAGGCACCTCAAGGCCTTCAATCATCTCCGGGTATATCAAAACCATTTATGCATGAGTTATCATAAAAAAGTCAGACCCTGAGAATTCCAAATTGGTGATCTTGTCCTCATGGAGAATCAGAAAAATCTACAAGAAAGAAAAAAGAAAGGCATGTTCGAGCCTAATTGGCTTGGACCATATGTAATCACATCGAAATATGGATCAGGATCTTATTAGTTGGCTACTCCTGAAGGCGATCCTTTGGATGATCCAATGAATATCATGCACCTCAAAAGATTTTATGCTTAGTCCTCAAAAAGTCTTAAATGGTAAAAAAAAATAAAAAATCAAGAAAAAAAAAAAAAAATCAGAAAAAGATCCTGAAAAAATCGTCACTTTGGTGAAAACCTGGCAAACAGGCACCTTATGACACACAATTTTTTTTTTTTTTAAAATCAAAAAAAGAAAGCAAAACAATTCATCCATTAGTGAAAACCACTTGGTGGTGCTATGCATAAGTACCTTGGTGAAAACCTTTGTGCAGGCACCAAGGTAAATAACCGGATCCACTGTCTATCATATTGATACTACAAATCATCTGCCATCTAGCCCACCCATGGGCAACATTCCTTCTTTTCCGCCTCCCAATAAAACATGTGTATGATGATGAGTCTTCACCTGAGTCATGAACAGGGAATGTCCCATTGAAACTAAGTTTTTATGCCTCTGTGTAAGCTTCAAGAAGTTTTGAGCAACAATCCCAAGTCCATCCTAGTTCTACTCTTGGCAAGAGGTATCATTTGGTCGCAAGGAAGAGACTTGTTAGATTTTGTTAGATCTTTTCATATAGACTTGCATCTTTGCCCTACGACTGCCACTATTTACAACTGCCTGGATTCTTTCATATCCAGGTACGTTATGATAGGCGCATACTGGGGCATATTTCATACTACATAATGTTTTGGATTCTTCTTGTATAAACTGGTGACCTAGTACTAGTGTTTACCAACACTTACCTTCTCATGTACAAGAGGTATCAGTGTGTTTGAGGGTTTCTTTGCACGAACCCACAATTCTGTATTAGTGTTTCTTAACACTTGCATTGTTGTGTGCAAGAAATTCCCGTTTGTCTACAGAGTCAGTCCACGCCCTGAGTTTCTCATGGCATCCTGATTTCTATAATCAGTGGTGCAAGTCACTCAGGGCAACATCAAACTAGGTTGGCTCTCCACATTTGTTGTGCACAAAATCTCACCATCATTCCATCAAATCTTAAACTCAACAATCCCATGGAGTTCTCAATTGCCCCCATTTTCCTCCACGGTCTCGCATCTCTTATTCTTCTTTCCAAATACCTCATGACTACTTCATATCTTCCTCATTTATCCTTTCCACCCTAATTTTTCTTCCTCTATTTTTTGTCACATAATCAATTCAGATTTTGATTCATGTCTTATACAGGATGAATCCTTCCTAAAACCAGACATTGTGATCGATCATGTCTTGTACAGGATTAATCCTTCCTGAAACCAGACGTTGTGATCGATCATGTCTTATACAGGATGTATCCTTCCTGAAACCAGATGCTCTGATCATGTCTTATATAGGATGAATCCTTCCTGAAACCAGACGTTGTGATCGATCATATCTTATACAGGATGAATCCTTCCTGAAACCAGACGTTGCGATCGATCATGTCTTATACAAGATGTATCCTTCCTGAAACTAGACGCTCTGATCATGTCTTATATAGGATGAATCCTTCCTGAAACTAGATGTTGTGATCGATCATGTCTTATACAGGATGAATCCTTCCTTAAACCAGACGCTTTTATCATGTTTGTCTTATACAAGATGAATCCTTTCTCAAACCAGATGTTGTGATCGATCATGTCTTATACAGGATGAATCCTTCCTGAAACGAGACATTGTGATCAATCATGTCTTATATAAGATGAATCTTTCCTGAAACTAGACGCCTTGATCATGTTTGTCTTATACAGGATGAATCCTTCCTGAAACCAGATGTTGTGATCGATCATGTCTTATACAGGATGAATCCTTCCTAAAACCAGATGCTTTGATCATGTTTGTCTTATACAGGATGAATCCTTCCTAAAACCAAACTGAATCTAGATCTTATCAATCGAATCGAATCAAATCTATCGAGAAATCAATCTCACAAAACTCCAAAAATCAATTACCTCAATTGATTTCCCGAGGGGGCATCACCATACCGTAATCTATCAATCAAGAGCCAGGACATCCTATCAAACCAATATCAACATCAAAATAAGATTATTCTTTGAATCAATGCATCATCACACCTCGCTTCAAAGAGGGGCAAAATGTAGACACTTAAAAATAATTATTTTAATTATTTTTAATGCCTCACATAATTAATTAATTAATTATGTTAATTCAAATTCTCCTCAATATTAATTAAATATAATTAATATTGTCACTATAGCATAAATCAATCCCTTTCTTTATTCTTCTAAAAAATTGAATCTTCACAAATCTTCCTCTTAGCTAATTAATTTCAATTAATTAGTTAACCTACATGATTCCTACAAATCATCTTCTTAATTCATCATTAACCTAATAAATTCTTCTAAAAACTCCCTAAACTCACTTAACATTATTCTTCTAATTTTTTAATCCCTCCACTCATTCTCTCTCCTAGTAAAATTATCCTAATCCCACCTAACATTTCCTCTAATCCCCCTCTTAATGAATCGTTAATGGCTAATCAGCATGATTAGCCACAAAGTCAACTCCTTGCTTTTAAATACTCTTTTCCTAGGTGAATGTAAGATTTTTGAAATCTCACATTCCTCCAGGCATTCCCTCTCCCAAGGAATGTTTAATTCTTTTTTATTCCTCCAATTCCCATAATATCCTTTTTTGGAGAATTTTTAATTCCTCTAATGCACCTTGTGGAGTGTGGAGATACGAAATGCCTTTAAGGCATATTTCTTGGTCTCCACACCCTCTCTTGGAGCTTGTGTGAGCTCACAAGTAAATCTTAGCTCTTCATCTCGAATCCATCCTAACCATCCATTTTTCTTTCCTCTTCCTATAAATAAAGGGCTCCACCCCTTCATTTGAACATCTCGAAATCCAGTAAGCTTATGCTGCCCTTTTGAGCCCAAGAAATCATCTTGGCAGCTTCATCATTTTCATCCTCCTGAAATCCATTTTATGTTGTGCACATCATTGGAGAGTCATCCACATCCAGTAATCAAAGGAGCACATCAAGTGGAGCATTATCAAGGGGTGCCTTCACTTCATCAAGCTCAATCTAAAGGAGAAAGTAAAATAGCAAGGTGAAATGGTCTTTCAATGATATTTTAGCATTCTGCAAGTTTATTTCGTTATGTTTTGATCATTTGACCTTCAAATCTGTTTTCCCCTCTTCATTTTGGCATGCCCGGTGGGACTCACGTCCCTAAGAACTAATATTTTTTTTTAAGGTTTTTGTGAGTTGTGAGAGGCAGGTTCCAGAATAGCGTGACTACAGAAAAAAAAAAAAAAAAAAATCTTTTTTTTTGCAGGTTCTAGAATAGCGGCTCTGTATTTCTGCGCAACAGCTTCTTTTCTGTTTCTGTTGCGTTTTTGTTTCTATTCTTTTTTTGTTTCTGTTTCTGTTTCAACATGATAGCTCTGCGATTAGCGCGAGCATTTTTGTGGGAATTTGGATTCCTGTTATCTGATCTGTTATTTTCTCTGTTATCTACTCTGTTTAATTATAATCTGTGTGAAAGTAGGAGAGTATGCTCTTGTCTATATAGACAATCAGAAATCCAGACCTTTCACTTTTCTATTCTGTTTAGCGCGACTATATGCTCTAACTGTAGGAAAGTGTGAAAATAGGAGAGTATGCTCTTGTCTATCTAGACAATCAGAAATTCAGACCTTTGACACTTTTCTATCTGTTTAGTGCTACCGTCTGCTTTGTTAATCTGTCTGAAATTTTTAGGCGCTAACTGTAGTCTGCATTTCTTTTTTTTTTCATTTTCTGTTATCTACTCTGTTTAAAGATAATCTGTCTGACCGCAGGAAAGTGTGAAAGTAGGAGATTATGCTCTTATCTATCTAGACAATCAGAAATCCGAACCTTTGACATTTTTTTTATTTTGTTAAATTTAGGGTTTCTACTCTGTTAAATCTAGGGTTTCTATCTGCTCTGTTAAATCTAAGGTTTTTTTTTTAAAGTAAAATTTTTTCTGTTTTTTCGCCATATCTTCTTTATCTCGACTCCATTTTCCTCCAAACTTCACCAGATTCTCCGCATTGCCATTTTCCATATTTCCTTCCTTGCAGGCTTTATCCCAAAAATCCACTTTTTGAAGCCCAAAATCTCATATTTCTCTATTTTTAGGGTTTGTCATAACTCCTTCCCCTTTTATCCAATCACCTCCAAATTTTTCTCATATTATCCATCTCCAACTTTTGCTTCTTTGTCCCTCTTGGACAAATTTTCCCATTCCTTCATCTCTCCTCCAAAATCCCCATTTTTCGCTTGCCTATCCCTTGGAAAGTGGCAAAAACCTAGTCAAACCCCATTTACCCATCAAAGCTTTCTTCAAATCCACATTTGTCATTAGTAAAAAAGTTTTTATTCATGTTTTTCTATTCATTCCCAAAAAATAAAAATAAAAAATATTTTGTCATCTTGTTGTCTTTTGTAGGATGCTTGTTGAAGACTCCATTTTTTAAAACTACTAATCAAGTTGTTTTGCAGGTTGCCTAGCTGATTCAACCAAATCTTGTGCATTTATTTAAACTAGGCACCTAGATATTAATTAAAATGGAATAAACCATTGTCTTATGTGTCTTTAAGAAAAGCGTAAAGGTAGGAAAGTATGCTCTCGTCTTACTAGACGATCAGAAATCCAGACCCTCCAACCTTTTCTTGTTTGATTGTGTGTTTACCTCTAGCGGGCCTGCCCTCCCAACTTGCTCTTTGAGAAGGTAAGAGGGGAATGACCCAAATGAGTACACCCAGACCTGGGGTTCCCAACTCACTATAATAAATAGGCCATTGACTATGAAAGGGTTAATGGTTGGGGCTATATGAGAGTTCACTCTCACATTGGGTGCTTAGTAAGATCCTAGAGATCTCAATCACACTTGTGTGACTACTAAGTTCTTGGTGCTTCGTTGGGCTATAGGCCTCAATTGCGCTTGCGCAACTTCAAAGGGTAGCTCCTAACGGGAAGACTTACTAAACACCTTGTTCATAGTGGCCAAAAACCTTCTAGTCATTGATGCAAGAGGTCGGACCTCTGAAGTGGCCCATATTCTTACAGCCCTTAGTAGAGACACAAAGTTTTCCATGAGGAGTTTTCATGGGAATTGATGCTTGGCTGCCTTGAGAAGTGAGTGTCATGGAGGGGAGCCAATGGGGTCAAGCATCTAAGTGTCCGCTTTGGGTAAGTGTAGATGGGAAACCAATTGGGATTCAATGACTATTGTCCTTGCCAGCCTTAAGCATGTTGTATATGAGCATGAGTGTCTTTGATATAATATGCATTTGATCACTATGTTTGCTTTGCTTGATACATAGTTGCCAAGAGAAGACTAAAAACACATCACTATTCCCAAACACTTTGCAAAAACACTTGTCAGACACAAACAATTGTCCAAGTCATTACCCACACCAAGTCCAAAAAAAAAAAATTGCGTCAAAGCTCTGTCCATCCCATATTTCATAAGCCTAAGAGAGAAGCTAAGAGTCCTTCATCTCCATCAACATTCAATTTTGTCCTTTGAAACACCAACTATCATCCAAATCAGGGTGGTCGTATCCCTTCATACAACTTGCCATTCGAATCGATCCTTCATGTTCATACCAAAGACAACCTAGTCATCAAATTTCTTCTAAACCATCACTACTATACCTCCTCCATCAATCATCCTCAAATTTCCTAAGTCCTTTCATCACAAATTTCTTAAGTCCTTTCATCACAAATATCGTGAATGGTTGTAACTCGATCCCAAAAGAAAAAGATGGCTGAACAACAATATGGCATGCCAGACATTGATGTCCTATATGAAGATCCCACGCAAGATCATACACAAAGTGGGCAACCTAGTGATCAAGATCAAAGTCAAAACCTTGACATGGTTAACCAAGATGAGCGGAAGTGCAAACTTTCCTAGTGGATTCTTATAACCAAGAGATGATGGAAAAGTTTATTAAACACAATCCTACAGCACTTCTGAAAACTCTCCTTGAACATGGAGCTCAACTTCCGCCTGAATTTAATAGATCCGCTCTCACCCAACAACCACAAGGAGACCTCGCTCCCACACAAAGTGTTGCACCTACTATTCAAACTCAATCAATTGCAGCCCCATCAATCATCTAGGCTCAATCAATGCCACCAGCGGTACCTCCCACCGTGGTCTCCATCCCACCTTCTTCCTCCTTACCATCCATACCACTATCAAATGCAATCTCATCTATTCTCCAACAAACTTCTATACCACCTCCTTCTATTCAACCACATATGTCTATTCCACCAACTTCCCTTCCTCCCAACAATGTCGCAAATTTTATCTGGGCCGTATTCAATCCCGTCACAACCGTTTGTGGACCACAACCAACTGTCACTCAAACCCCAGTGACATCGGTCATCACATCCCACGTTCCCACCTCCTCATCATATGAATATATTGGTGGTGGTACACCTTCTTTGGCTCATCCAATTCTTGGGGCAAATACAATTTATCATTATCAAAGCCCACAATAAGACCTCATCAAGGAAATTCAAGACATGAAAAATATCATCAAGTACATGAAACAAAGGACTAATAAAAGAAAAACTTACTCGTTTGAAGAGTTTTTCCCTTGTCCTTACGACCTGTCTACATCAGTTGCACCATATCTCCTGGGATTTGAGATCCCTAAATTCACCAAGTATGAAGGCAAAGGAGATCCCCGTGACCATGTCCGAGAATTCCACATCTTATGCCAAGAAGTCTTCTATAGTGACCTTTATCTTCGCAGACTCTTTCCCAAGAGTCTCACAGGAGATGCCTTGGCATGGTTCTCATCTTTACCATGAGGTTCCATTGTCTCTTTTCCAGACTTGGCAGAAAAAATTTGTGGCCCACTATGCATACAACATGGGTAATGATGTATCTATGATGGACTTATGTAATACAAAACAAAGGCCCGGAGAAACCTTCGCCAATCTCCTACAAAGATGGTGACATCTTATCAAGAAATTCTAGTGGGACATACCTAAACAACATCAAATTGAACTATTCCAAAAGAACTTGGTGCCTGAACTTTCAAGACCCTTAATATCTCAATGAATCAAATCCTTCCAAAGATTGACCGATAAGGGCCTCACCCTCGAACGTGTCTTGTTGGAAGAAGGAACCTTGAAATATTACTAGAAGTCGACACAAAGTTCTTCCTCTTATCATAACAACAAGCTAAAATTATAGTCCAAGAATAAAAATGTGGTCAATGATGGTCTAACTGATGCAAAGTGGGTCCAAACCGTGGCCGCTCCCCCAAAATCCACCACCAATAATCATCAATTCAATAATCAAGACAATCCAAATCAATCTAAAAAACCTCACAACAATGTCTCAATCCAGGGATGACCACCCCGATCAAATAACAGGACTCTAAGAGATTTCACTCCTCTGGCTGAGCCTATTGAAGTGGTGTTTCAAAAACTTGTCCAAGTAGGTGTAGTGGTTTTTCCAATCACTCGCCCATTTGACCCCAATCAACCTAAACCGAGATGGTATAATGAAAATGAGTATTGTGAATACCATCATATCAAGGGACATGATACACAAAAGTGTATGAAACTGAAGATCTACATATAAGATCTCATTGATAGAGGTGAGATTGAGGTAGCAAATGCAAAACCTGGTAATAACAATGACAAACTCAAAATGTACCAGGAACCCTTCTCGAAGCATGATAAAGGAAAAGGCTCATCATCTAATGCAATGGGTTATGACTACGCTAATCACATAACCGGTTTTGATTTTTTGGTAGGTCGCATTGAACCTGTAGACAATTATGTCAATGTCATAACCATCCAAGGAGTTAATCCTCCTTCTTCCCAAAGCAGACCAAATCCTGCTCGGATAGTCATTAAAGGCACCACGCCTTCCACGTCCCATTTCTAGAATGACTGCAATGCAACTACACATCGAGGAAGAGTCACCATCCAAGGAGTTCCTCCCCCACCAAACCCCCCACCCATGTCTTCCACCCGTCAATATGACCTCCTTGATCAACTTGGGAAGACACCCGCACAAATCTCCATTTTGGAACTTCTCAAAACCTCCCCGGTCCACAAAGAAATTTTGGAACAAGCCCTTCTTTGATCACGCGTTCCAGATAACATCAACGCCACCCAATTCCAAGCCCTCATTAGAAACCTTGCTGCCCAATAGCACATTATATTTAACTCCAAAGATGCTCCCGTAGATGAAGACCATAACAAACCTTTGCACATCGAAGCTCTCATCCACAAGCACAAGGTCAAACGTATCCTGATAGACGGTGGATCTAGGCTTAATCTGTGCACATACAAATTAATAAAACAATTGGGACTTTCTGAGGATCTGATAGACACATTAGGAAGGATCACAATAAAGGCATATGATGATGCAAAAAGAATTTTAAAGGGCATGATCACCTTACCTCTTCAAGTGGGCCCCATTACAATTGAAACCCCTTGCCAAGTACTAGATCTTGACCTCCCCTACAACATTCTCCTTGGGAGGCCATGGATTCATTCCTTGCAGGCTGTACCCTCCACCTATCACCAATGCATCAAATTCCCCTATAACGGAAGAGAGATCACTATCAAAGGTGATCCCCAACCTTTTCAATATTGCAAACTATTAGAGGGGAAGCATCTGTATCATTTCCCACTAAATAGACCCTCGCCAACTCCTCCATTTGACACATCAAACGTTGCCTCCACATCATCCCAACCAGATAATCAAATCAAGATCTTGGACAATGGCTGTAGAGAATACAAATTGGAGGACATCTTATTAATAGGAAACCTCCCTCTCTCTCCTAAGTCATTTGGCAAATCAAAAGAGATAAAAAAGGACCCAAAACCAGTCATGCAATGCCAAAACACCACCTTCCAGCAATGGGGCCCACTTGATAACGAGAGCCTCGGAGCAGATATCTCTTCATGGCTGTACCGGGAAGAAGATGAAGATCCAACAAGAATATCCAAAGAAATGTACCCAAAAGCATCTGCCATAGTTGAAAAAATGGGTTACAAAGGACATGGCCTGGGACTAGAGGAGAAAGGAAGAAAAACACCCATAAATCCTATCTCCTATAGATACAACAGAGGCTTGGGGTACACCCCGGTGCCTAAGATTACTATCCCTGGTGCCCCTTCTAGTCCTTCTTCGGATATTGAAAACATTGACGAAGAGGAATTCCATGAAATGCCTTATGAATATGAGAAAGATATCTTCTTGGATGCTTACATCAATATCATCACCCCCGTAACCCCTCCCACTTCACATGAGCTACATCTTGTCCATCTTAAACTCATTGATTGGGGCCAATGAGACAAACCCACTTTAGATATCTGTGCCGACGATAATGCTCTCATTGCTCTCCTAACAGCGCAAAATATGGAAGATTGTAGTAGAATCGAGGGTATTCAACTACACGAAAAGGGATACTTTAGTAGTCAAGTTAATGCCCTTAGCCACAAAAAAGATAATAAAAGAAAAAGATATGATTCCCTAGGTGAAAACCTCCCTGAGGCACCTTTGGATGAACAAGAAATAAAAACAAAGGGCGTATCTAAAAGTGAAAACCTGGAAAAGGCACTTGACGATGAGGGATTTGACCTCCCTACCATTGGTTACCTTCCATGGGACAAATCATATTTGTTGATAGAAGAAACAGAAAACATCAACATGGGCACCGAGGTCATTCCAAAAAATGTGCTCATTGCCAAATCCATCATAGAAATCGAGAAACAAGACTTCATCAACTTCCTTACAAAGGTAAAAATCAATTTTGCATGGTCCTATTCCGATATGCTAGGGTTGGACCCTACCTTGGTGGTTCACAATCTTGCCGTCCGCCCAGATGCAAAACTTGTAAAACAAAAATTGCACAAAATGCACCCACATATTGCACTCCTAGTCAAGGCGGAACTCCAAAAGTTGTTAGATGCAGAATTTATCAAACTAATAGATTATGCTGAATGGGTCTCCAACATTGTACCTATCAGCAAACCTATTGGGGGCATCCGCATCTACACAGATTTTTGAGATCTAAATATAGCTTGTCCTAAAGATGATTTCCGGCTCCCCAATATAGACATGATTGTGGACCTTACAAAAGGACATGAAATGTTATCGCTAATGGATGGGTTTTCTGGATACAGCCAAATTAGGATAGCAGATGAGGATCAGCATAAAACTGCATTCACAACACCATGGGGTACCGTCTGTTACTGGGTCATGCCTTTTGGCCTTAAAAATGTTGGAGCTATGTATCAACAGGCAATGACAACAATTTTTCATGACCTCTTGCACAAAATTATGGAGGACTACGTGGATGATCTGCTAGGAAAATCCAAGACAAGACAAGAACACATCCCCATTCTAAAATAGATCTTCGAAAGATTAAAAAAATACAAGCTGCACCTAAATCCCAAAAAGTGTGTGTTTGGCATCACATTGAGAAAACTACTGGGATTCATTGTTTCTCGCAGAGGCATCGAGGTTGATCCTGCAAAGGTAAAAGCTATTAAGGAAATGCCTCTGCCAAAAACTCTCAGACAATTGCGTAGTCTCTAGGCAAAACTCCAGTCTGTCAGGCATTTCATTTTATAGCTAGCAGACAAGTGCCATCCATTTGCACACCTATTGCGTAAAGACACAAAATTTAAATGGGATTGCCTATGTCAAAAGGCCTTTGAGAAATTAAAAGAATATCTAGCATCACCTCCCATATTGATGCCTCCTGCTCCTGGAAAACCCCTTATTTTGTATATGTGTGCTACTGCAGTGGCATTGGAGGCATTATTGGCGCAAACAGATGATCAAGGGAAGGAACATGCCATTTACTACATCAGTCAAATGCTGGTAGGATATGAACTCAATTACACCCCCATTGAAAGAGAATGTTTGGCATTAGTGTTCAACACATAGAAACTACGACACTATATGCTAAATAATAAGACAAAATTAATTTCTAAAATTGATCCACTTAAATATCTCTTGTCCAAAGCTAATCTCACTGGTAGAACCGCCAAATGGGTCATGCTCTTAAGTGAGTTTGACATTGAATATGTGGGCAGAAAGGCAATCAAGGGACAATTCATTGTAGATCAGTTGGCTGAAGCTCCACTTCCAGGTGACAATCCTCTTCTCACAGAATTACCAGATGAGTTCATTATGACTGTTACCACATCCTCCACATGGAAATTGTATTTTGATGGCTCCTACACTCAAAATGGATCAGGGGTAGGAATATTATTGGTCACACCTCAGGGAGATGGCATCCCAAAATAATACAAGATATCCTTTGCATGTACCAATAACATAGCAGAATACGAGGCCCTCATCACAGGTTTATGCTTGGTTATCCACTGGAAAATAAAAGAATTACAAGTCTATGGCAATTCCCAACTCATCATAAAACAAGTCAATGATGAATACTAGACAAAATATGATAAACTCCTTCCCTACCGTACCATGATTGAAGATCTTAAGAAACATTTCATGGCAATCAAGTTTGATCAAATCCCACGAACAAACAACAGGGATGTAGATGCAATGGCCACCATTGGCTCCCTCCTTCAAATGCTAGCACACAGTCAGAAGTCTGAGTTCTTGGTTGAGCAATTGTTTATACCGGCATATAACCTACCAGAGTCTGAAATAGTGTGTGTTCTCATTGGTCCCAAGTCCCCTTGGTACCAAGAAACCTTCGCTTTCCTCAAAGACAACACCATTCCCCCACACCTCACCAAAACCCAACAACAAATCTTCATCCGCCGATGTGCCCGTTACACCATCCTTGCAAACACCTTGTTCAGAAGGCATTTTGATGGTTCCCTCTTAAGGTGTTTAGATAAACAAGAAGCAGAACGGGCATTACATAAAGTACACGAGGGTATCTGTGGGGCACACTCAAGTGGACTCACATTGGCTAAAAAACTTTTGAGAACATGATACTATTGCCCTAAAATGGAAGAAGATGCATACAACTATGTGAAGAAATGCATCCCTTGCCAGCAGCATGGCGACAAGATTCATGCACCATCACAAGAATTGCAGCCATTCATTATACCATGGCCTTTCTCGCAATGGGGGCTCAATCTCATTAGGAAAATCCACCCTTCATCTTCCAACGCACATAAATTCATTATCACCGCCACCGAATACTTCACCAAGTGGGTAGAGGCTATCCCCCTTACTCTCACCACCAACAAGAAAATATCCAAGTTCATCCTGAACTACCTAATCTGTTGGTATGGCATCCCAAAAGTTATCATCATAGATGTAAAGAGGAAAAATCGAACCCTAGTCGTTCTCCCCTCCCCAACTCCAAGGAGAGAGAAGGGAGAGTCACTAGGGTTGATGGTTTTCACTTAGGAGGGACTTTACATTCAAAAGAGGGGTTGAAACCCACAAGATCCAATCCCACACAATGCAAGATTGGATTCTAAATGAGTTTCAAGGATTGTGATAGCAAGGATACCCTCTTTTGTAAAGAATGTAGATAGAAAGATTGAACTAGGAATGCATGTAAATTGGGAAATATTCGCTTATAAACAGAGATAGGGATATGGTATGAAGCTGCGGACCTGGAATTAGCAGTAAAATGTCGAGACGGTGCTGTTCTACAAATTTGAGTGAAAGTTGACAGGACGATGGCGCCCGGCGTGCACACGGTCCTCCAAAAAATCCGTGAAACGAAGGGGGATCAGTTCATCTCTGCACAGAGATTCCAGATCTTCAATTACAGCCGCGTACCTATAACCTACACACAGAAAAGAGAGGATGATTGGGGGGTTAGGGATGAGGGGTTTGCCTTTAGGTCAAACCCCAGTTTTGGAATTAACCAAGAAATGAGAATGTTGTAAATGTAAATGTTTGTAATGTAAACAAGTACTGATACCTTGTTGTAAGAATGTTTGTATTCTTACATGCGAAGGTGTAATGTATGTAACATGTAATGTGTTGTATGTGATCTCCTCTTCAATGGTTGAATCCTTGTCTTGAATGCAACACTTAGCCTCGAATGGAGACTTAGAATGATCAATTTCTTGAAGGAATGCTTGAATGCTTGAATGCTTGAATGTTTGAATATCGTTTCCGCGTCTTTGCACACATATGTCCTCCTCCCTTTTTGAGAGAGGAAATGTAGTTTATATACTTGTTAATTAGGGCTGATAGACTGATTTTCCCAACCTTAGGCTGACCTAGGAAGATTATTTTCCAATTTGCAAACATAAAGACCCGAAGCGCCAAAAGAGACCGGGCCCAAAATAGGGCCAGGGACCAGGGCGCTGGGCGCCATGGTCCTGGGGGACCAGGGTGCTGGGCGCCCTAGTCCTGAAGGACTAGGGCACTGGGCACCATGGTCCCACCTCCAAGGACAGCAGGGTGCAAGGAGGATCAGGCCATGGTGCTGAGAAATGCAGTTTTTGATGTCATGAACAAGTTTCGGGGTCTCCATTCAGGTTCCATGTTGCATCGCCATTGTGAAGACCCAAATGCGGTCGAAATTGCAAGTGTCACAATTTTAGGACGCTACATTTAGCCCCCACTTTAGCGGGAGTATAAGCGTACGCCAATACTTCTGGTAAAGTACAAGGAAACAACATTGAAAAGCTTTCACCATGTCAAGGAGGCAAGATACACCAAGCCCCCAGTGGACTAAGGATCTTACGACTTCGATTGACAAAGTAAAAGGGAAGATCATGAGGGAGAACCATGACTATTAGTAGTAAGGTTCCCTCACTATGAGTAATGCAAGAAAGATATCAAAAATTTTCAAGGCAAAGCTAAATTTGTCAAGAAATTTTCAAGTATCTTGAAGAGATATGAACGGGATGTATGCCCCCCTACGTTAAAGCGATCGCACATGCCTCACCGGGGGTGATTGCTTTAAGGTAGTGATACATATAAGGAATGAGAAAGGAGCACGTTATCACAAGGATTTAGCCCCCAAGTGTGAGATAAGCCCAAGGATAATAGACACAAAACACAAAGCACAAGGTGACTTCGCTTTCCTTGGGGTCAGTATGCTGTATGATAATTCATGTATATCATATGTATGTATGCATAATTGTTCTTCATTCCCCAATCAAGGAAGGTCGCCTAGAAGAAGGGAACACATGTGTCTTTTGAGTCAACATGAGAGGGACCAAAAGAGATCTCAATGCTTTGCATCGTCCTCAAGTAGACAACACTAAGGACAACGAATAGAAGAATGAGAATAACACATAGAAGAAGTGACAAAAGAAAGGAGGAGAGAATCTGCTATGCTAATGAACTAGTCTAGCATGTCATCTATCCCCCGATCTTGCTAATCAATATTTCGGTAAGGTAGGAAACACGCTAGAGGAGGAACATCCAACACAGCAGATGGAGCTATCACAAGATCAAAACAAGGGCTATGTTCATATCCCAAGCCACGGTGTTCTTATCTAGGAGCTAGGATAAGTGCTTTAGAAAATGTGTTAGATAAATGGTTATCAACATCAACAAATTCATATTCACTATCAGAATGAACAGGAATATCATTTTCATCATGAATAACATTTTCATCTATATCATCATCAAGATTTATAAAAATAGGATCTTTAACTCGCACAAGATCAAGACCATCATGCATCTTATGTTTAGGAGATTTCGGCTCAATCGTCGGCTGAGGAGAAAATGGAATAATACTAGCTAAAGGTGTTCTTGGGGATTGCAAAGTTTGAGAAGCAGCTGCCTGAGCTCTAAGACGACGCTTTCGTCGGCGTTCACATGCAGAACAATTTCGTCTAGTCTTAGTAGGAAGTGGAGAAGAGTGAGGAGGAATGTTCTCATCCTTATCACTTGGGTGTTTAGGTTGTGGTCTCTTAGGTTGAATAATAGGAGAAGAGGAAGGTCTCTTCTCTCCATAAGAGGAAGGAGGAGGAACTGCTCCATAAAAAGGAGGAATATTTGGTTTAGGAAGGAGACCAAGTCCATCATGATGAGGAGGTATAGGTTTACTTTTAGGAAATTTATTAGATATAGGCATAGTTACATCCATAGGGATGGGTTGGGAATCTTCTTGAGGAAAGACATTGGTTTTATCTTTCAAAGGAAGAACTTCCTTCTCAAGAATGATAGGAATATCAAGTTTGGGTGTTCTAGGTTCGCTTAGAGATAGGATCATATCTTTTTTCCACTTTTGATAAGATTTGAAAAGATGATCACTTCGTGGTGGAAGAGATTGGAATTGTTTAGGCCAAAAGTAATCAATAGGAACACTAGAAGTTCTTTCAGCAGGTTTAAAGAGGCTATGATTGACAGTAACAACTTCACCATTATGGGGAAATTTCAAGCACTTATGAATAGGAGAAGCAATAGCTTTCATGGAAGATAGCCAAGGATAGCCTAGCTTCACACGAAATTGTTCGGACGATGGAATAATAGCAAAGTCCACATCAAGGGATTTGTTATGGACCTCAATAGGTAATGTAATAGAACCAATTGTAGGAGAAGAAAATGCATCAAATAGTTTCACAACCACATTTGTTTCATCATAGATCACTTGATTCAATTGCAAAGTAAAAAGAAATTCTTCAGTAATGATATTAACCATACAAGAAGGATCAATAAGCACTCCACGGCAAGGTGTATTCTTGACTTTTGCAACTATATATAAAGGACCATCAGGTGCCCTGATAGTTTCACTGGAATCAAATGTGATGGAAGGTTCTTTAGGGATTTTCTGCTGCTCCACAAAGTTAATCACATTAGGAGTCATAGACACGAGATCATCAGGTGAGACAGAGGAATCAGTAGTATCAATTGCATTAGAGGTATGAGAAGGCAATGGATCAGTAAAAATCTAAAAATTTTGGTTTGGAGGAGCTACAGATGTGTTGCTTTTATCATTCACACCAGAAACAGAGATAGTATTATTATCAATCAAATCTTGAATTTTACCCTTTAAAGCAAAACATTTTTCAGTATCATGCCCAGGATGACAATGAAATTGACAAAAAGATTTGTTATCAAAATAGGGCGAATTAATCTTTGTAGGATCTATTTTCCTTATAGGAGGGAGAGTAAGCACATTTTGTTCCAATAACTTATTCATAATACTATGCAATGATTCATTCAAAGGAGTAAACTTTCTTTCTTTCTTGAAAAACTTAGAAATAGGAGGCACACCTGATGCCGCATTCACATTGTTGTTGATGATGTTTTCATTGAATTTAATGGACTCTCTGTTCGGTTTAAACTTCCCAAATGGTTGTTGACTACTATCACCCTTATCACTCGGAGCCATAGGATTTGCTTGTTCCATTTGACTCACAGTCAGTTGATAATTGTGAAGAGTTGCGCACAACTGTTGGAAAGAAGTAAACTCAGAAAACAGGAGTTTTTCTCTAATATCTTTTTGTAAATTAGAAATAAAGATTCTTTGAATATCATTGTCAGGCACTGGAAAAGAAATTTGAGCATACAAATGCTTATATCTACCAATGAAATCAGTCACTTTTTCTTTAACACCTTGTTTACAATGCATTAAATCAATCAAAGTAACTTTAGGACTTATATTGTTTTGAAATTGTTGAATGAAAGCATTTGCAAGTTGTTCGAAAGAAGAAATAGAATAGGAAGGCAACAAGCAATACCATTGTAGGGATTTGTCTCTTAATGTTCTAGTAAACAGTTTTGCAAGCAACCTTTGGTCATAAGCAAAATCAGTACATATTGTTTGAAAAGTCTTAACATGTGTTAGAGGATCACCCTTACCATTATAAAGCTCCAAATGCGGAATTTCAACATGTTTAGGGGGGATAGCTCGAACAATGTCAAGAGAAAGTGGGCTCGCAACATCAAATGTGGGCACACTAAACTTAGATTGATTCATAGAGGCAATTTGTTGCTGTAAAGAAGAGACAGTTTGTGCAAGATTGTTAATGGTCGCTTCAGTCGAAGAGTTCATATTAGACATGTTAGATTGTGATGGAGGTGTTATGTTATTGAAAGAAGGTAGAGAGTAAGGTGGTGGAACACTATGATAGTTAGTCATAGGAAATAATTGGAAAGGAGGAACACTACAAGGAGGAATGGAATGGTTAAATGAATTGGCCCCTTGCGTCGTGTTTATTTGTGGAGATATAATAGGGACACTCATTGAAGGAATGAATGAAGAAGTCGGATTGAATGAAGGAAGAGGGTTGATTGAAGAAGAGGGATTGCCCCCATGACTGGTGATCATAGGAGGAATGTCTTGTGTTGAAGTAGTCATTATGTTTGATGTAAAAGTAGGTATACTAGCAATAGGAGTTGTCAAAGGAATAGAATGATTAACTTCAGTAGGAGGTTGTGTATAACCCAAAGTTTCGGCACAACTTTTCATAGGCATCACATTTGAATCCACAATGTGTGCAATACCACGCAAAATATCAATTCCATTCTTATCGCTTTGAACCATACATTTTAGACCCTCAATTAATGAAAGAGCTTCGCTATCAGGGTATTCTTGAGACATCCATTGTCGAAAATCATCAAATTGGTTATCCAATTTTGAAAGTTGTTCTACAGAAACCTCATGGAGAGCTTCTTCATCATTAAGAGGATTAGAGGAATTACCCATGTCTTCGTTAAAAAGGCCATTCAAATTAGGTTCCATCTCCTCAGTAATTACACCTTGGAAAGACCTAATTCTAAGGCTTCATCTAACGGGAATAGTGTAAGTAGGGCTTATTGTCGTAAAACTCATGCACTAAAGAGAGAGAGAAGATTTTGAATTTTAGAGGTAGCAAATTTCAATAAAATCAGCCAATCTCCTAGATTTAAGCTGTTAAATACAATCAGGACAATCTCCCGAAATTTCAGAAAAAATGTCCGGGACCGTGGCGAACGGAGTGCACACGGTCCTCGCAACTTTTTTCAAAATTTCAGGGATGAAAGTAATGATGATTTTAAAGCTAATCTGAAAAAATTGAGTGATTTTACGATTTGTAGATAGGCCAAATTAAAGTTGCAATCTCAAAATTGAACCCTACCAAGATTGTTGAAAAATGCAAATTTTGAATTTTGAAAAAGAGAGGGAAACTGAAATTTTGAATTTTATGATTTTAGAGGGAATACTGAAAGCAATGCAAGCTTTGAAATTTAGAAGTTGACTCAATTTCATGCAAAATTCAAATTTGAAAGTGGAAATCAAAGATGTTGCAATTAAACACTTAATTTCAAAAGTCACAAACTGCAAAAATTTGAGTAAAGCACTGAAATTTCGAATGAATGCCAACACACTTTTCAGATTTAGGACTGTAAGAAACACAATTTTGATAGGAATTTCAATTTCAACAATTTTTGAATGATTAGAAGCCTTAATCCAAGCAATCGCTAGACCAACTTTGACTTTAATTTTGAAAGTGTTAAAATTGATAAAATCAGCCAAAATTCTGGATTTTAGCAGAAAAATACAGTAAGATCTAGCTCCCGAAATTTCGGAAAAAATGTCAGGGACGATGGCGCTCGGGGTGCACATGGTCCTCGCAAATTTTTTCCAATTTTTCAGGGATGAAAGATATTGTGATTTTATTGCGGAATCCAAAGTTACAGCCGATTTGGAGGTGTTTTGATTAGTGAAATTATCAGTCAAAGGTTGAATCAAGAAGGTTTTTTAAAAATTAGGGTTTTGACACTTAACCACTTAATTTTCAGAATTAAAGCACAAATATGAATTGACAATTTGTAATAGAAGGGTAGATCTGAAACAAGCATTAACAATTAGACATTTCACAAGCTTAATTACTAAAAAGAAAATTTAGGGTTTTTATGCAATTAACCTCTAAACTTTGCAAAATATCAAACATGGAAATGTAATTAGGGAAGCAAAATTTTCAGATCTAACCATGAATAATCAGAATGAGGATGTTCACGTTGGGTTCACCAAAATGTAAAGCGGAAAAATCGAACCCTAGTCATTCTCCCCTCCCCAACTCCAAGGAGAGAGAAGGGAGAGTCACTAGGGTTGATGGTTTTCACTTAGGAGGGACTTTACATTCAAAAGAGGGGTTGAAACCCACAAGATCCAATCCCACGCAATGCAAGATTGGATTCTAAATGAGTTTCAAGGATTGTGATAGCAAGGATACCCTCTTTTGTAAAGAATGTAGATAGAAAGATTGAACTAGGAATGCATGTAAAGTGGGAAATATTCGCTTATAAACAGAGATAGGGATATGGTATGAAGCTGCGGACCTGGAATTAGCAGTAAAATGTCGAGACGGTGCTATTCTGCAAATTTGAGTGAAAGTTGACGGGACGATGGCGCCCGACGTGCACACGGTCCTCCGAAAAATCCGCGAAACGAAGGGGGATCAGTTCATCTCTGCACAAAGATTCCAAATCTTCAATTACAGCCGTGTACCTACAACCTACACACAGAAAAGAGAGGACGATTGGGGGGTTAGGGATGAGGGGTTTGCCTTTAGGTCAAACCCCGGTTTTGGAATTAACCAAGAAATGAGAATGTTGTAAATGTAAATGTTTGTAATGTAAACAAGTATTGATACCTTGTTGTAAGAATGTTTGTATTCTTACATGCGAAGGTGTAATGTATGTAACATGTAATGTGTTGTATGTGATCTCCTCTTCAATGGTTGAATCCTTGTCTTGAATGCAACACTTAGCCTTGAATGGAGACTTAGAATGATCAATTGCTTGAAGGAATGCTTGAATGTTTGAATATCGTTTCCGCATCTTTGCACACATATGTCCTCCTCCCTTTTTGAGAGAGGAAATGTAGTTTATATACTTGTCAATTAGGGCTGATAGACTGATTTTCCCGACCTTAGGCTGACCTAGGAAGATTATTTTCCAATTTGCAAACATAAAGACCCGAAGCCCCAAAAGAGACCGGGCCCAAAATAGGGCCAGGGACCAGGGCGCTGGGCGCCATGGTCCTGGGGGACCAGGGCGCTGGGCACCCTAGTCCTGAAGGACCAGGGTGCTGGGTGCCATGGTCCCACCTCCAGGGACAGCAGGGTGCAAGGAGGATCAGGCCATGGTGCTAAGAAATGCAGTTTTTGATGTCATGAACAAGTTTCGGGGTCTCCATTCAGGTTTCGTGTTGCATCGCCATCGTGAAGACCCAAATGCGGTTGAAATTGCAAGTGTCACAATTTTAGGATGCTACAATAGATAATGGTAAGCAATTTAAAAAGCAGAATGTCAAAGAACTCTGCCAGAAATTCAACATCCAACACTGCTTCTCCACTCCATATTACCCCCAAGGTAATGGCCAAGCTGACGCGTCTAATAAAACCGTAATAAAAATCCTCAAAAAGATAATCAATGAAGTGGGTTGTGATTGGGACCTCCAAATCCATCTTGCATTGTGGGCCTACCGCACCTCCATCCGCACCCCCACAGGCGCCACTCCTTATTCCCTAGTATTTGGTTCTGAAGCCATCCTTCCCCTCGAGATCGAGATCCCCTCTCTAAGGGTATCGCTGCAAAACATACTACTAGAGGAAGAATACAGAATTGCCTGCTTAAAAGAGCTAGAATTGTTAGATAAAAGGCACCTCAAGGCCTTGAATCATCTCCGGGTATATCAAAACCGTTTGTGCATGAGTTATCATAAAAAAGTCAGAACTCGAGAATTAGAAGTTGGTGATCTTATCCTCATGGAGAATCAGCAAAATCTACAAGAAAGAGAAAAGAAAGGCAAGTTCGAGCCTAATTGGCTTGGACCATATGTAATCACATCGAAATATGGATCAGGAGCTTATCAGTTGGCTACTCTTGAAGGCGATCCTTTGGATGATCCAATGAATATCATGCACCTCAAAAGATTTTATGCTTAGTCTTCAGAAAGTCTTAAATGGTCAAAAAAATAAAAAATCAAGAAAAAAATAAAAAAATCAGAAAAAGATCCTGAAAAAATCATCACTTTGGTGAAAACCTGGCAAGCAGGCCCCTTATGACACACAATTTTTTTTTTTTTTTAAAAATCAGAAAAAGAAAGAAAAACAATTCGTCCATTAGTGAAAACCACTTGGTGGCGCTATGGACAAGTACCTTGGTGAAAACCTTTGTGCAGGCACCAAGGTAAATAACCGGATCCACTGTCTATCATATCGATACTACAAATAATCTGCCATCTAGCCCACCCATGCGCAACATTCCTTCTTTTTCGCCTCCCAATAAAACATGTGTATGATGATGAGTCTTCACCTAAGTCATGAACAGGGAATGTCCCATTGAAATTGAGTTTTTATGCCTCTGTATAAGCTTCAAGAAATCTTGAGCAACAATCCCAAGTCCATCCTAGTTTTACTCTTGGCAAGAGGTATCATTTGGTCGCAAGGAAGAGACTTGTTAGATTTTGTTAGATCTTTTCATATAGACTTGCATCTTTGCCCTACGACTGCCACTATTTACAACTGCCTAGATTCTTTCATATCTAGGTACATTATGATAGGCGCATACTGGGGCATATTTCATAGTATGGAATGTTTTGGATTCTTGTTGTATAAACCGGCGACCTGGTACTAGTGTTTACCAACACGTACCTTCTCATGTACAAGAGGTATCGGTGTGTTTGAGGTTTCCTTGCACAAACCCACAATTTTGTATTAGTGTTTTTTAACACTTGCATTGTTGTGTGCAAGAAATTCCCGTTTGTCTACAGAGTTAGTCCACACCCTGGGTTTCTCATGGCATCCTGATTTCTATAATCATTGGTGCAAGTCACTCAAGGCAACATCAAACTAGGTTGGCTCTCCACATTTGTTGTGCACAAAATCTCACCATCATTCCATCAAATCCTAAACTCAATAATCCCATGGAGTTCTCAATTTCCCCCATTTTCCTCCGCGGTCTTGCTTCTCTTATTCTTCTTTCCAAATACCCCATGACTAATTCATATATCTTCCTCATTTATCCCTTCCACCCTAATTTTTCTTCCTCTATTTTTCCTCACATAATCAATTCAGATTCTGATTCATGTCTTATACAGGATGAATCCTTCCTGAAACCAGACATTGTGATCGATCATGTCTTATAGAGGATTAATCCTTCCTGAAACCAGACGTTGTGATCGATCATGTCTTATACAGGATGTATCCTTCTTGAAACCAAATGCTCTGATCATGTCTTATACAGGATGAATTCTTCCTAAAACCAAACGTTGTGATCGATCATATCTTATACAGGATGAATCCTTCTTGAAACCAGACGTTGCGATCAATCATGTCTTATACAGGATGTATCCTTCCTAAAACTAGATGCTCTGATCATGTCTTATACAGAATGAATCCTTCCTAAAACCAGATGTTGTGATCAATCATGTCTTATACAGGATGAATCCTTCCCGAAACCAGACGCTTTGATCATGTTTGTCTTATACAGGATGAATCCTTCCTAAAACCAGACGTTGTGATCGATCATGTCTTATACAAGATGAATCCTTCCTGAAACCAGATGTTGTGATCGATCATGTCTTATATAGGATGAATCCTTCCTGAAACTAGACATTGTGATCATTCATGTCTTATACAGGATGAATCCTTCCTGAAACCAGACTGAATCTAGATCTTATCAATCGGATCGAATCAAATCTATTGAGAAATCAATCTCACAAAACTCCAAAGATCAATTACCTCAATTGATTTCCTGAGGGGGCATCACCATACCATAATCTATCAATCAAGAGTTGGGGCATCCTATCAAACCAATATCAACATCAAAACAAGATTATTCTTTAAATCAATGCGTCATCACACCTCGCTTCAAAGAGGGGCAAAATGTAGACACTTAAAAATAATTATTTTAATTATTTTTAATGCCTCACATAATTAATTAATTAATTATGTTAATTTAAATTCTCCTCAATATTAATTAAATATAATTAATATTGTCACTATAGCATGTGATTGATTTATTTAATAAATCAATCCCTTTCTTTATTCTTCTAAAAAATCAAATCCTCACAAATCTTCCTCTTAGTTAATTAATTTCAATTAAATAGTTAACCTACATGATTCCTACAAATCATCTTCTTAATTCATCATTAACCTAATAAATTCTTCTAAAAACTCCCTAAACTCACTTAACATTATTTTTCTAATTTTTTAATCCCTCCACTCATTCTCTCTCCTAGTAAAATTATCCTAATCCCACCTAACATTTCCTCTAATCCCCCTCTTAATGAAACGTTAATGGCTAATCAACATGATTAGCCACAAAGTCAACTCCTTACTTTTAAATACTCTTTTCCTAGGTGAATGTAAGATTTTCGAAATCTCACATTCCTCCAGGCATTCCCTCTCCCAAGGAATGTTTAATTCTTTTTTATTCCTCCAATCCCCATAATATCCTTTTTTGGAGAATTTTTAATTCCTCCAATGCACCTTGTGGAGTGTGGAGATACGAAATGTCTTTAAGGCATATTTCTTGGTCTCCACACCCTCTCTTGGAGCTTGTGTGAGCTCACAAGTAAATCTTAGCCCTTCATCTCGAATCCATCCTAGCCATCTATTTTTCTTTCCTCTTCCTATAAATAAAGGGCTCCACCTCTTCATTTGAACATCTCAAAATCCAGTAAGCTTATGCTGCCCTTTTGAGCCCAGGAAATCGTCTTGGCAGCTTCATCATTTTCATCCTCCTGAAATTCATTTCATGTTGTGCACATCATTGGAGAGCCATCCACATCCAACAATCAAAGGAGCACATCAAGTGGAGCATTATCAAGGGGCGCCTTCACTTCATCAAGCTCAATCTGAAGGAGAAGGTAAAATAGCAAGGTGAAATGGTCTTTTAATGATATTTTAGCATTCTGCATGTTTATTTTGTTATGTTTTTATCATTTGACTTTCAAATCTGTTTTCCCCTCTTCAGGAGGTTTATTACATTTTACAATGTCACTGTTTACACTACCTATGGTTTTAACAATTTTTACAAAAAATAAGATAACTTTCTCAAAACACAATCAAATTGAACAAGACAAAGACCAAATCAGAGAGGATTCATTCCTCTTTCACCAAAAATTATTTTACAATTCAATAGAACTTTAAATTATGAAGAAAAATGCCCAAGAGTAGATTGTCACGTGGTAATTCTCAGAAAAGTGCGAGGAACCTTCAAGTTTTATTGATTTTCTTGCTACATACATTACATCCAACCTCAAAATGACCAAGGGGAGGTTTATTTAATTTTTCCCCAAGCCTTCCCAATGGTTATAAGCACTTTTTAAAAAAATTCAACTAACCAACCCCTAATTGCTCTTAAAATGCAAAAGTTGCCTTAACAACATTTGGGCAACATTGATAATTTAATAAAAAATGCAACCTAGACTCAAACCAAGACTTTTATGACTCAAAAATAATATAAATAGTTCCAAATAGGACTAAAATATCTTCATACATAATAACATACCAGATATGACCCCATTAATACACATTTCCCACAAAATGACAACTTTTGACAATTTGACATCTTTTTAGCAATATTGACAACATGACCCTACTAGGACTTAATCTAACATTAAATGGTCTTAATGACCTTATTACATAAACTTTGGCCTTACAAGACCTTATTTATCACTTTCACTCTTTAAAACACAAAAAAATCATAATTTTCCGCATGGAGGCTTGATGGTAACTTAGGCACTCCTGCACCAATTTTATAAGCATTTGGTTGGCTAATCGATCCAATATACATCCAAAAATGAGAAAAAATTAATTAATGCACTCGCTCAATTAAATTCTTTAGAATCATTGTTTGAACCTTACAAAAACTTCATTACAAATTTGGGATGAACCCAAAACATTATTTAATACAGAATTTTTTTTCCCCTTTACTAGAGGTGAACCCTAGTAGCTTGGAAGTTTATTCTTCTTTATATATCTTTAAAAAAATTGATTCCTCTTCAATAATGAAAATCAATCTCTTTACACTCCAGTATAGATAGTTCCAATGTAGGAAATTTACACACTTTCTAGAAAATATTGAAAATTCATGACACCAAACACCTATAGATGTGTGATTGCCTCCACAACTTGGTCTTCATCATTTTAGTACCTTAAATTCTCCTCAATATTGTTTATTTGTACCCACAAACTAAGAGTAGCCATCCTTATTCAATCTACAATACTTATGTTCATTAATGGAGTCCTTAAAAGGTGTGAGATTAGCTAGGTAAAACAAATAAATCTTAGCATGAAACTATAGGCATTTTTGTGCCTAGTGGGAGTCGGGTTCAACTTGGAACCAATTGGATTGTTTGGATATAGGAGGAACATGGCACCTTGTATGTGAAAATTGGTCTCTATATATTATTAAGTTTAAGAGGAACTTGGGACCTTTGATATTTGGTTCCAAGGTGTCAAGTCCTCTCAAGGATCCAAATTCCTACTGAATAAAAAACAATCCTAGTAATCATTATATTTTAAAGGTGAATTATTTTTGTTAGGAACTAGGAAGGACAACTAAGAGGGGGGAAAGGGTGAATCAGTTTTCAATAAATTACAACTGAAAACAAATTATTCCAACTTAAAACTCAGTGCTGGTAAAATAGATTAACAGTTATAGTATTACCGGTACAACTTAATGCATGAAACAGAAAGGAAAACAACATCCACAACACATGACACAAAGATTTTGACGTGAAAACCCTATAAGGGAAAAAACAATGGTGGGAAACCTTACCCACAATCAGATGATACTACTGTAGATAGTAAGTGAATACAATAATGGGATCTGCACATGCAGAAAGGCTAGCCACCTAGAGCTCACTTCTCAATCACAAAATAGGAGTCACACTAACTACACAGTTGGATGGTTAAATCCAATAATCAATGTACTGCTTTAATATACCATCTTCAATGTTGGATTCAGTACTAGTTTAAGCTTTGCACATGAGGACCAAATACCTTCATGATGTTTAACAACCTTCCTTCAACCTTTGGATGATATCTGTTATCACTGATTAAAAATGGGCTTTTCTTTCCCATGATTGGCTATGGTTTGTTGATTTTTTTGAATAGGATGCAGTTTCAAATGCTTCAGCTTTGTTTTAGACCTCAAGGGTTTAAGGGTTTTTGATTTTAGATCCTCTTGTGTTTGTTTTAAACCCTCTGGTTTCTAATCTTTCATTACTTTATTCACTTAAGTAATGGGTCATGGGGTCATAGGAAGTGTCCCCCCTTGTTGTTTGCCTAGGCGGTCATGTTAATTAATCAAAAAATTTATGCCTCATATATTTTTCTCATAAAGCTGTCGGGCCCAGTAACTAGTGCGCATCTCGCGGATGGATCTACGGCTTTCGCTATTTCGTTGGGCGAAGTTGTGCGTAGTTTAAAACTAGCGAAGTTGTGAAAATGACATGGCATGCCACATAGATGGTCCAGCTGGTTGTTGACAGCGAGTAAAATGGCGGCACACGGCACAAGTCACAATAGTTAGTGGGTCAGGATTAAAGGCTAAAAGGCGGGCCCCAGAGGTGAGTCAGGTCGCAGTTAGGAGATGACCTCGTGGGTACAGTTGTCAATAACTTACTAGAGCCCTGTGGTTTTCTCTCGACAAATAAAAAAGTGACAAGTCAGCTCTGAAGGTGACTGGGCGCCAGGTGTTCGCAGTGAGTCAGCGGGCCCACCCCTCCTGAAAGCCTTTTCAGATGGTTAAATGTCGATCAGTTTAAAAGATGATCCCATGTCCCGTGCTATTTCACAAGGGTAAGATGCTCATTCTTTATACCCTGCGAAATAGCGAGAGTGAATGAGAGTCATCCACGTGTCATGATAGAGGACCTGGAGGATACAACTGCCAAGAGTTTGTTGGGGCCCCGTGGTTTTCTTTCGGCATATAAAATTGTGACAAGTCAGCTCTGAAGGTGACTGGGCGCCAGGTGTTCGCAGTGAGTCAGCGGGCCCACCCCTCCCGAAAGCCTTTTCAGATGGTTAAATGCTGATCAGTTTAAAAGATGATCCGACGGCCCGCGCTATTTCGCAAGGGTAAGATGCTCATTCTTTATACCCCGCAAAATAGCGAGAGTGAATGAGAGTCATCCATGTGTCCGATGACATGTGGTCTAAGAAGAAAGTTGTGGGCCTGCCAAGGTGGAATCGACGGTATAAAAGAAAGACACGTGGCCAGTATCAAGTGGAATGCGAAGGAAATATCAAGGCCAATGATTGGGTGCCATGTGGTATCATGTAGCCAATAGAAAAGTGGGACCCAACATGGAGCCAAAGCTGTTAGTTAATCTAACGCTCAATCAAGTTTCTTTTGATCGAACGGTCGGCGCTATTTCGCAGGATCAAGCTGCCCGATAGTTATGCTTCACGAAGTTGCGAAAGAGCAAAATGAAACACTTGCAGGAATGTTGTGACCCGTTGGAGCGAAAAAATACGAATTCTCTTATGAATTCAATTTTGAAGGGATGGCCGAAGCATGCGGAATCAATGTTGTAGTTAAGACCCTGAGTACAATATTTGATTTCCTATCAACCGGGTGAAGATATCTTTTAAAAAATTTTGCAGAAGAGCGGATGCAGAGTTATTTTCTTCAGGTATAGAGCAAGTCGGTTCAGTTGCAGAGCAATTTCCTCCAAGCAAAGAATAGGTTCTCTCATATTCTTGTGTAGCAATTCCTGTGTAGTGTTTTAGATAAGATAATTGATTCGTCACAAAATTGTTTAAGAGTGGTATTCATTTCTTACGTTTTCAAAATGGCTCCTAAAAGAGAATTTTCTGGCAAAGTTAACTATTCAGAAAGGAGTGTCTATGATGATTTTTTAGAACAGTTGACGTTGTCAACTAATCAGGCATCAAAGGCAAAAGAATTAGTGCCCAAGGCTCCCCGTTTAAAGATAGGAGGACTATATGACAAGGGTAACTGGCTGAGAGACCCACAGGTTGGATTGTCTGGGTTGGGGTTGTTTAAAGTTGGATTCAGAATGAGAAATTCTCCTACCCCGCAAAATAGTATCTAGGAATTAGATGTCAGGAAATTAGTAGTCCCAGGGGTATTTATGGACACAGATTTGCTGACCCAAATTGCGCTCAACTATGATCCAGTCACAAGAAGCATTCGGGATGTAAATGGGAAAACTCTTGTTGAGATTAATGCTGAAGAGTTCAGGACAGCTTTTGGGCTTAATGAGTTCACCAATTTTCTAGAACCTATAAATTTCACATCATTAGCCCAAATTTACGGTGCACAGAGGAGTCATCTCAGGAATGGGCCTCTCAAGGAGTTTTTTGTGAAAATAGGAGGGTTAACAGTTGTAGGACCCAACACACAAGAGCCCTTTTCATTAAGTATGTTCACCTTGAGGGCTAAAGGAATGTATTGGGCACTTTGCCAAGTTTTGGGAGAAGATGCTGAAGCAAATATGCCGAATCATTACTGGTTAATGATTGCTCAGATTTTGAATCCTTCTCTCGCAATTACATTTGATTATGCCTCTTTCATTGCTGATGCTATTCATGGAGGGTTAATAGGAATCAAGAATGGAAAGGTGGATAGGCCTTTCAGATGGTACTCACTCCTGATGCATCTTTTTCTCTTCAAAGGTGGTGATTACTTTGTCAGTGGACTAGACCTTGTTAAGGAGAAAGGAGGAGAAAAAATGCCGGTACAATTATGGAGTACCATGTTGTCATGGGATAGAGAGGATGCCAGTTTTTTGAAGTTTGATAAATATTTTGCATCCAAGATAAGGACTCTCCTCTGCTCTAAGAACCCAAGAATCCCCAAAGTTATTTTGGAATTCATAAGACCAAAAGAATTCGCAGAGAACATAAAAATTGTTCATAACTAGGGTGACATTTACTTGTATCCAGTCTCCACAGTTTTCAGAGTGTTTGGTTTCAGAGGCACCCCATTTTTGCTACCTTACTAGGTCCCTCTCAAAGTGGGAATTGTAGAGATCCTTAGACAAATCGGTGGTTTGCAAGAGGCAGAGTTGACAGGCAGGGGTAAAGGGACTATTTTCCCTGCAGCTACCATAGCCCACCAATTTGTAATAACAAAGGGAGGCTGGAATTGCTTTGAGGATTTCCTCAAGCCTTATCATTTGTCCACTGCAGTGTCCAGATGTGTTGATTCAAAAGACTTCTTCAACGGTATGTTTAGAAAGAAGGTAGCATGCAAAGGTAGGCCTCATCAATTCCAGTTTCCTGAAGACCTCATCAGAAATGAGTTTGATCTAGATGAGCAGGAGCTAAGGAAAGAGAAGTGGGTGGCTTATAAGAAAGCCTTGGATTTTGTACATCAGTTTGATGCCAGCTATGACCCATTGTCTAGCTTTTTCCCACTGGAGGAGAAAATAAAGTTTTTGATTGTTTGCTTTGAAGATGTGATGCAGACCCTGAAGGAGAAGAGGGAAGCTGTAATCAAAAGCAACCCTGAGAAGGCAAGGATGATCCTAAGTAGGTTAGCTTCTAGCAAAGCAATCCCTCCTGGTGATTATACACTACATAAGAAATCCAGTTATAGTGTGTTGATGCCTACAACAGGGGAGCCCTCTACCTCCAAAGGAAAGAGGAAGATACAAGATGTCATTGACATCCAAGAAAGCCCAAAGAAGAAAAGGGTGGGGAAAGAAGTACAATTAGATACACCTTTGTATTCCCCATCCCAATCCCCTATCCATATAGGAAAGGAGCAAGCAGCAGCTGAGCAACTCCTACAGTTAGGTAGTCTAGGGGAAATTGCCTACACTTATGATGAAGTGGAGGAAGGAATGCCAAAAGAACCCATTGCTGCTGAAATGGATATCACTACTACTGAACTCAAAGGCCAGGAGTGGGATCCTGAGATAAAGCAGGCAAGTAGTGCCTTTTTAGCTGATAACAATTTTGTCACATCAGAAGCATTTATGCAGTTTATATGGAAACAACACATAGATAAATATAATGCTAGATGTGAAAAGAGAAAGGCTGAGTAGCCCAATAAAGATCCAGCCCTGGTGGAAGAGGAAATAAAGCAAGAGATGATGGAAGAATTCAAAACCATTACCCTTGAGCAGGGAAGAGATATGGTAGCACAAGCTGGAGTGCTTATTTTACCCGAATGGGATATAGCAGATGCCCTAGTATTAGATGCAGTGAGAAAAGAGACTAAACCCATGGAGGGGATTACTTTCAATAAGGATAATGCTGCACTCGTCATGTGGTCTCTCAAGAGAAATGAGAGTAAGAAAAGCAAAGACACCCCAGGGCCAAGTTACCTTGGTGGGATGATGGTGAAGAGAGTGCAGAGTACAGGGGTAGTGGAGGCTGCTAGCACTATGTTAGAGACTACAAAATTTAGTGTTACAGTAGCAAAGAAGGAAGCCAAAGAGAAAGAGGCCCTCCAAGTTAAGTTGGAAACAGTTTTGAAGGCCTATAACAATGCCAAGGAGGAGGTAAGAGGTAAGGATAGCATCATTGCCAAACTGCAGAGCCAGTTCACTGGACAATACCATCAAGGTGAGTCTTCAACACTGATGATCTCCTCTTCTCCTACAAGACCTCCACCTACTAGCACTATCATTGAGTTTCCACCATCTCCAGCACCCTCCAGCTCTCAAATGATTGAAATCACTCCCCAAGAATTAGAAAACTTGAAACAGGCTCAGGCCTTATATGCAAAGAAGTATGAGGAGAGAGTAAGGGCTACAATTTCTAGTTTTGCAGATACAATAAATGCCTCATTGCTCTACAACAATGTAGGTAAAATTATGGATATATGGAATGAGCTCAGGAGAGACAAGGCCATTTTGACACCTATTTTTGATAAATGGAGGCCTAGGGAGCAAGATTTAGAGTTTATGTGTGTATCCTGCGATGAGGCAAGGGCCAATCCCATCATCAAATCCACTTCTGATGTCGCTAAAGTCTTAGTACAATTAGCAGCAGAGGTGGATAATGTGGATAGGAAGGTTAGTTTGTGCAAAAAGGAGTACACTGATCAAGTTTTTGAGTTGCTCCCAGGAGTTTTTGCTAGTCCGGATCAATTAAAGGACAAATAAATGTGGCTTAAGGAGATAGAAGCTAAATTGTCAGCAAGAGTTAAAGGAATTATTGATCTAGATGATGCTTCTTTCTTTGTTTTGACAATACAAGAGATAGAGAAAATTAAGTCACATTATGGTTTTCTCAATTCAGAAGTCAACAAAATGAGAAATTCTTGGAAAAGGTTGACTAAGACCAAGGATAAAGTGATTAATTTCTCATGGCCGATAGAAGAGGTGTATGGTGAGTGGACAACTAAATATGCCACCCATGATCTGGAATAGTTGGAGAGCGCCCCTGAAAAGGTAGAAGAGGTTGCAACTAAACAACTTGTTGAAGAAACTGCAGAGGCCGAAAAGAGCTTGTAACTGTTTTAGCGAAAAGCTTGTAACCTCTTTATTTTGAAAGAAATGATTGTAAGAAACTCTCCTTGAGAAGTCCGAAGCTTTGTGCATCCATGTTGTTATAAATGGATACCAGGACTAGAGGAAGGGAGATCGCAAAGAATTGTAAGAAAACGCTATAGAAATTTATCTGAGCTTTTCTAAGTCTAATGGAGAATACTCAAAATTTCTTGTAATATTTCTTGAACTAAATATCAATATACAGACCATCGGTTTTGAGTAAAGCTTTGTGTTGTCTTCAAGTGTGTTTACAAATTTGTTTACTGCTTTCATTCTGAATAATCCAGGGTTGTTCTGTTTGAATGGAATTGCAAAGCAATTTTAGTAGAAGTGTTTGTCATCTTTTCTCTTTAGGAGGGAAATTAAAGATGTGGGGATCACTCATACCAGTAAACTCTTTGGAAGAGACTTTGAATTTTGATGATCATAGCTTAATTCGGAATGCATAAATTCTTGTAGGTGTCAGGCATATACAAGGATTAATAGGAACCAAGCCAACGAGAAGCATAAAGATGTTTTGTTTGAGGAGTCTTATTTGAGTTTAGATGACTATGTGACCTTGGATAAGGCACTGGTATTAATTGAAGTTTTTTATTGCATGTTTTGTTGATCGAAATGCTGAATTTAAGTATAATTTTCATTCATTGTTTTCAGTTGATTTCAAGGTGAATAGATCCATTGGTTTTCTGGACTGGTTTGCTGTGGGTTTATATTTGAAAGTGTGAATTCAATTCACAAAGGTATACCCACTTGGGCTTTGAGTAAGTCCGAAGTGTAGAAGGTTCAATCAAACCTTGTCATATGTTGTCTTGAGAATTTCCTTATCTTTAATGTCTCTTCTGCACCAAGTTTAACCATATTATTCTAAGGATGTTAAAGGGAATCAAGTTTTGAAGACAACAATATCCATGTGATTCGCACAAGGATCTGCTTATTTTTTCTCTTCACAATGATCTTCAATATACGTACACTCACACACACACTTCTTCTAAATAAGATCTTATAATTATTTATACAAAACCTAAGACCTAATCATTAGGTCGGCTCCTAGAAGATAATACATTTAAATCATTTACAAAATAAGCCTTGGTGCAATACAATATGTCAACCTCAATACATTTACACATTATCCAATCAATAAATCATTTCCAAACCATGGCGTTTTAATCTGGAACATGTTTTCCTATGTCGGTTCATAACCTGGACCTATCTACCGGTTAAGGCAAATATATGAACCCAGTCAGTCCAATATGCAAAACACCAAATGCAAACATCCTATCCATGTCTTTGACATAACCAAATGATCTCCAAATGATAACAAGTCATCATCAACTTCCTGAGCTTCCAGTGAAAAACATATACCGGTAACTGTGCATAAGCCAATATCCATACCAGGATCACAATGTGCTGGTTCATCAAAAAACCAATATAACCAAAGTGTCAAATCAACAATGTAGACCTACAGAAGGATAAGTGTTGACATCAATGACAAAACCAATGCAACACATGATGAATTCATCCATAATACCAACAATATCCCCCTTTGGCATTGATGGCAACACTAGATGGAAAAACATCTAAGTGCCAAAACAGAATGCTAACAATCTCCCTTAAATAGATCAACACAAAGTTCTGTACCAAAAGTAGTGACAGTATAACCAAAACCAAATTACATCTTCAAAGTACAATGTTTTTCCATAGACATATCTCCCCCTTTGACATCAAATGCCAAAGCAGTTAAGAATAAAAAATCAGAATGTAACATACAACTAACTACTCCCCCCGAGCAGTAGATCTCCTTCATGAAGCCGTAAAAAGATTTTTTTGTTAGTCCCCGTCGGTTTGATGCCAATCTGCATCATTTAAGTCTCTATCGGTGGGGTGATTACCCCAAGCTTCTCTCTGAGATATTCAAATGTTTCCTTAGGCAAAGGCTTTGTAAAAATATCTGCAATTTGCTCTTTAGTGTTCACATAAACCAATCTCACTTCATTTTCTTCAACGTTTTCTTTCAGAAAATTATACTTAATAGAAACATGCTTTTTTTTAGAGTGAAATACCGGATTATTTGATATATCTATTGCTGTTGAGTTATCACAATAAATAATTACCGGTTTGGAGTCTTCCATTCCAAATTTATTCAAAAGTTCCTTGAAGTATTTTGTTTGACAAATGATTATACCTTTATCTGTTTGAGAAATCTGCAAACCTAGAAATTTTTTTATCTCTCCAATCATAGACATTTCAAATTCTTCCCACATCTTGTTAGAAAAATTGTTGCATAGATCTTCTTCACCTCCAAAAATGATATCATCCACAAATACTTCAATAACCAAAATGTCATCATTGGTAATTTTTTACTACAAATTACTATCAGCGTTACATTTTGTGTATCCTAACTTTAGAAGATATTTATCCAGTCTAGCATACCAAGCTCTGGGAGCTTGTTTCAATCCATATAAAACTTTTCTTAATCTGTAAACCATATCCTTATCATCTGTTAATGAAAATCCATCAAGTTGCTCAATGTAAACTTCTTCTTCAAGATCTCCATTCAAAAATGCACATTTTACATCCATCCGATAAACCTTATAGTTCTTGTGAGTTGCAAATGCAAGAAACAGTCTTACTGCTTCAATTCTAGCTATCGGTGCAAAGGTTTCATTATAATCAATTCCTTCTTTCTGAGAATAACCTTTACAAACTAATATTGCTTTGTTTCTGATTACTTTACCATCTTCATTAAGTTTATTTCTAAATACCCATTTAGTTCCAATTACATTTTTGTCTTTAGGCTGGAGAACTAATGTCCAGGTATTATTCTTTTCAATCTGTTCTAATTCTTCTTCCATTGCTTTTATCCAATGTTTATCTAGACATGCTTTAACAATTGATGCTGGTTCAACTTAAGAAATTAAACATACCCCTTCATTTTCCAATCTTCCTCTTGTCATAACACCTTGATTTTTATTTCCAATTATCTGATTTTCTAAATGATTCAATCTTACATACTTGGGTTTATTCTGATTTCCATTCACAGGTTGTTGTTGTTCAGTCACAGTTGAGTTCTATGATGATGCCAATGTAATTGGTTCTTCATTTTGTTCTGCTACAATCCATGTTGGTTCATTTATAATCATTTCTACTGTCGGTTCAGAACCTATAGATCTTGATTCTCCTCTAAAATGTTCATCTATCTTCACATTAGTACTTTCAATGATTTTCTGCAATCTTTTATTATAACATCTATATGCCTTGCTTCTAGTTGAAAAACCAAGAAATATTCCTTCATCACTTCTAGGATCAAATTTTCCAATAGACTCGTCTCTCCTAATATAGCATTTGCTTCCAAATATTCTGAAATATTTAAGAGTAGGAATATGACAGAACCATAGTTCATAAGCGGTCTTACCAGTTTCACCTTTGATGTGAACTCTGTTGAAAGTATAGACCGTTGTATTTACTGCTTCTCTCCAGTACATATGAGGTAGATTTTCTTACATCATCATGGTTATTTCTGCATCCAGTATAGTTATGTTCTTCCTTTCCACAACTCCATTCTGTTGGGGTGTCCGGGGTGCTAATAGTTGTCTTTTGATTCCATTTTGTTCACAGAATGCATTGAATTCCCTAGATGTGAATTCTCCTCCTTGATCAAATCTCAAACATTTGATTTTCTTGCCAGTTTCATTCTCTACCATTGCCTTTTATATCTTTAATCTCCCAAAAGCTTCTGATTTCTCCTTGAGAAAAGTAACCCAACACATTCTAGAATAATCATCAATTAGTAGCATAAAGTATCTATCACCCTGAGGACTCCTTGTCCTTGCTGGACCACATAAATCCGTATGAATTAAATCAAGAATAATATTGGATTTCTCATAAATGCTCTTAAATGTTGTTCTAACTCGCTTTCCCATTTGACATTCCTTACATACGAGATTATGAGGTTTCACAATCTTAGGTAAATCCCTTACTGCCTTGGTTGAACTGATCTTTATAATGCAATCAAAATTCACATGACAGAGTCTTTTATGCCATAACCAACTTTCATCAATCTAAGCAATCAATCATGTCTTATCCCTGGTATTCAAATGAAAGATATTACCTTTAGTCTGATTGTCGATTGCAATCTCCAATTCAGTTCTGTTTATGATTTTGTGTTTTCAATTCTTGAATTTTAATTGAAGTCCTTTTTCCACTAACTGACCAACACTCAAAATATTATGCTTTAAACCTTCAACATAATAAACATTGTCAGTATTATGCTTACCATCCAAAGATATAGTGCCTCTTCCTTTGACTGAACAAGATTTGTCATCTCCAAATCTTACTAGACCTCCATGATATTCCTGTAATGATAAGAATTTTCTTTTATCACCAGTCATATGATGCGAGAATCCACTATCAATGATCCATTCATCCTTTTCTTCATTTTTTGCTACTAATGCCTGCTCTATCGGTTTGACAACAGGTGCTAGTTGATCTTCCTTTATTGCAACAAATGCCCATCCACTATCTGCTAGATTTTCATCAGAATCATCTGTAACACCTTCCTCTACATAGTAACATGACTTATCTCTATTTTTCTCAAATATGTATCTCTGATATTCAGGGTTAGGCTTATATGATCTCTTTGCCTCCTCTCTTAGTCTTTAATATCTATCAGGACACCTAGATACCATATGACCAACTTTATTGCAATTAAAACATTTGAAAGGTGCTTTACCTTCATACTTACTTCCTGTTGGACCTTTAGGCATCTTCCTTGCAAATAGTGCTTCAATTTCTTCAAGTTCTTCATTTTCTCTTCTGATATCTTTAAGTTCTTTTGCATAAAGTGCTTTCCGATCAAATTTGTCAGATGATGATGATTTCAATGCTTTGAAGGCTATATTAGTCTTAACTGTAGCAACATGACCAAACTCTTCAAGCTCAAATGCTGAAATTTTTCCAACCAAAGTATCTCTAGATACTAATGTATTAGGCATTGTTCTCAACTCATTAATAACTTTTACTTTCATAGTTTAAGCCGGTGGCAAAGCTCTTAAAACTTTAGAAACAATTTTGTCTTCACTTAAAGATAATCCACAACATTGTATTCCTAAAACAATTTCATTAACTCTTTCCATAAATGCAGAAATTCTTTCATCCTCTTCCATTTTTAAATTTTCATACCTAGCCCAGTAACATTCCAGTTTTGCAATTTTGACAGTGGAATCTCCTTCATTCATTATTTCTAGTTTAACCCAAATAGATTTTGCAGTAGATCTATCTGATAATCCCATGATTTGTTGATCTGATAATGCTCTTAGAAGTGCTTCTCTTCCTTTGCAATCATTCTCCAAGTCTTTAGCCAAGGTTGGTGGATTAGGGTTATTCAGATTAGGAGCAACAAAGACATTATTTGTAACATCCCATATATCTCTTCCAATGCAGTTAAGACGTGTCTCCATTCTAATCTTCCATATACAATAGTTAGCTCCATCAAGTTTGGGAATGTCCTTCCTGAAGATATTTTCTGCCATAGGATATCCTCAAGTTGTTAGGCTTCTGCAAAAAGAGGACTAGGCTCTGATACCAATTGTTAGGAATCGGGAAGGACAATTGAGAGGGGGGGGTGAATCAGTTGTCAATAAATTACAACCCAAAACAAATTATTCCAACTTAAAATTCAGTGCTAGTAAAACAGATTAATAGTTATAGTATTACCGGAACCACTTAATGCATGAAACAAAAAGGAAAACAACATCCACAACACATGACACAGATATTTTGACGTGGAAACCCTGTAAGGGGAAAAACCACGGTGGGAAACCTTACCCACAATTAGATGATACTACTATAGATAGTAAGTGAATACAATAATGGGGTCTGCATGTGCAAAAAGGCCAACCGCCTAGAGCTCACTTCTCAATCACAAAATAGGAGTCACACTGACTACACAGTTGGATGGTTAAATCCAATAATCAATGTAATGCTTTAATATAGCATCTTCAATGCTGGATTCAGTACCAGTTTAAGCTTTGTGCATGAGGACCAAATACCTTCATGACTTTTAACAACCTTTCTTCAACCTTCAGATAATATCTACGTAATTCGCACAAGGATCTGCTTATTTTCGCTCTTCATAATGATCTTCAATATATGCAAACTCACACACACACTTCTTCCAAATAAGATCTTACAATTACTTAGACAAAACCTAAGACCTAATCATTAGGTTGGCTCCTAAAAGATATTACATTTAAATCAATTACAAAATAAGCCTTGGTGCAATACAATATGTCAGCCTCAATACATTTACACATTATCCAATCAATAAATCATTTCCAAATCATGGCGTGCTGATCTGGAACATGTTTTCCTATGCCAGTTCATAGCCTAGACTTATCTACTGGTTAAGGAAAATATGTGAACCTGATCAGTCCAATACGCAAAACACCAAATAAAAAATCCAATCCATGTCTTTGACATAACCAAATGATCTCCAGAGGATAACAAGTCATCATCAACTTCCTGAGTTGTCGATGAAACATATACCAGTAACTGTGCATAAGCCAATATCCATACCGAGACCACAATGTGCTGGTTCATCAACAAACCAATATAACCAGAGTGCCAAATCAACAATGTAGACCTCTAGAAGGATAAGTGTTGACATCAATGACAAAACCAATGCAACACATGACAAAGTCATCTATAATACCAACAATATTAAGTCCATGAACTAAAAAATTCTCCCCCAATAATCACACACCTACAACCTTGTATAAATGAAAGAACCTACAGGACCAAAGGAACTAGGGACATGTTCCATTATCCCTAAACTTCTAAGAACTTGAAAATACCACAATCACCTAAAAATTGTCATATCATTGAACATTTAATACAAAGTAGCACATCAACACATTTCACTAAGGGATTTTAGATAACATCATTTTGAATGAACACCCTTAAACAACATTTCAATATAGGAGACCCAACTAGATATTTTTCAATTAGTTATCAATAATGGTGAGATAGGGTCATGTAGTGTCATAAATTGTATCCTCATACAATTAATACTCATTTTAGGCTCACTTTGGTGTTTTTCCCTTCATGCCCATAATTCTGACTAATTGTACTCAAGCTAGTGCCAGATTTGTAAGCTCAACACCCGTCCACACTCCCTAACCTTTATTTTAGCCTAGAAGCTCAGTGCCATGGTATAGTTGAAAGGGGCCTAAATTTGAACCCTTAAAAGTTGATAAATTGTTGAGAGATAAAGTGCTCCCTGATGCTGGCCTTCTTCAAATTTTCAACACATTTCATGAGGTTGAGAATAAAAGAAAGTCTTTCCCCCTCATTTAATACATATCTATCATTGCCCTAATTTTGTTAGATCATTTTAACAACTAGTTATCTTCTTTTGCTTAAATTCACTTAGTTGTGATTTTAATTTATCTTTGTGCTTCTATTTAGCTAGAGTTGATCTTTTTTTAGCTCCTCATTCATTCACTTTAGTTCTCTTATTTTTGGTTTAGGGCATCTTTGTGCTTTCTTTATAAACACTCCATTATATAATTGTAATTCATTTTGTAATCTTTTCTTTTCAGAAATATAGATTTATTTTGTTACTCTCATTTGTGGAAGACATTCTTCATTTGTCATTTGATCTTAAAGGTTCTTGTGTTGAAAAATTCAACATGGTATCAAAGCACAGATTTGGAAAACCCCTTTTTTAGATTTGAGGGTTTTTTTTCACAGAGCCATTGCAAGATCAAAAATGTCAAGGGGTGTGTATAAAAGAAAAAACTTTTTTGAAAAAGGTCAATTTGCACATAGTACATCCTGCATGGGATTGTACTCCAACCATGCATGCATGTAACTTTCCTACCTCAACACTTATTTCCCCTCAAATTTGGCATTCTTTTCTTGGAGGAGTCCCTAATTAAGGGGTCCTCTATATTTAGCGATCACAACTATTTTTGGTTAAGGAATATTTGGAGGATATTTTTCCTACTAAGTAGAAACTCTTTGCCATGTTAGCTATCTGGTGAATTCCACATTAGTAGCCTAGTCAACACTAATAGATCATCCATTGGTCATCCCTTTGACTAGTTTGACCCCGTCAAGCTCTAAAAAGCAACGTTCATTCTTTTTCTCATAACTTGCTTACATGATGTCCATTTTTCAACTTCCACATATCATTGAAAAGCTGGCTTAGAGGGATACTCAAGTTTGTAGATATTTTTCTTATTTTTCTCTTGGTTACTACTACAGGCCATTGAACTTATCCCTATTTTCCATGCTTTTGGGGCCATAACTTGGGGAAATAGACTCTTCTTTTTGACTTCTTCATATTTTTGAAAAGATCTTAGAGTCCTATATCTAGATCTATAGATATATTTTCCTTATTTTTACTCAAGTTCTCAATATTTTTAGTTGAAGTGATTTCTTTTTTTTAGGCTTCCCCATCATTCTAGTTGCACTTGGGTTTGTGTTTCTTGTTGTGGGGGGCTCAATTTGTCTTTTTCAGTCTCATCACACCTTAGCCATATGGGGGACTCCATTGTTCATTTCACACCCTATAATTATCACACCTAGAAGAAATACATGGCTAAATTTCTCATGTCTAAAGGTTTGCAGACTGCTTTGGATGAGACCCAACCCACCTTTGAGCATCCATTTGATATTTTTTAGCATAGAAACAAGATGGATGAGGCCATGAGATTTATTACCATACATTTGCTTGATAGTATCTTGTTTAGCCTTTGAGTCTTGTAGTACTCCTCAGGCCATGTGGACTAAGTTCAAGGATATTTTTGGGACAATTAATGAGTTTAGGAAAATATAGCTCAAGATGGAGTTGACTACATTGATACCTGATTCTTTTCCTACTTTTGAGGACTTTTTGTAAAAGTTCAAATCACTCAAATCTTTGTTGAAAGGTTGTGGAAAGGAGAAATTTGACTAAGAGTGTGTCTACTTGTTCTTGGCTAATCTTTGAAGGACTTTTTTTAGGTCTTCACTTCTACATTTTATGCCTCCATAAATGATATGGGTACAACCTTTAATTTTCCCTCTTAAGTTTTTTATTCCTCTTCTTAGGCCTTGGTTGCACAACCATCTAAGGGAAAACAAAAGAAGATAAAGCCTAAGGTACCTTCTTCATCAGTAGTGACAGTCCCTCCAAGCCCCCTCAATAGTCAAATCAATGCTCCAAATCCACACCACCACCTACTAATTCTTCTAAGTCTAGTGAGTCTTCCTCCAGGATGACAAAGAAGTCAGGTGATCCTTATAGATTTTGTGGCAAGGAGGGACATTCAGTCACCAAGTGTTCCAAGATACTAGAGGCGTTAGAGGAGGCAATACAACAACATCACATTTTGGCTCCTAAGTCTTCTTCCTCACACAAGAAATGGTGAAGCCCTTTCTACATGGGCCTTGTCTATAGATGCTACTTGGATACTTGAATCTAGTGCTTCTCGCCATATGACACACTCTTAGGATCTAGTTGATTCTCTTTTAGATTGTAGCACTATACAAATTGCAGTGGGGGTTCTACTTATCTTTTAGTTGTTGGTTTAGGCCTTATTTAGCTTGAGGATGGTTTTCTTCAGGATGTGCTTGTTGTTCTTGATGTCTCCACCAACCTTCTCTTTGTGTATCATATTTGTCATTCTAGGATGGGTAAGATAGTTGAGTTTCAACCACATGATTTTTTTATCAAAGATCTCCATGATCCTAAAGTTATTGTGACTACTGGGAGTATTGATATTGCATCTTAGTTATACCATTTTGATGATTTTGAGAGCCTATATCTTGTTAGTTCTTCCTTCATAGCTCATACAAAATCAATGAGTAATATTTGGCATGAGAAATTTGGTCATGTAAACTATAGGTATCTACAACATATAGGCACTCAGTCATTGGTCCTTGGTCTACCTAGGATCTCTTGCACAGATGGTGTATGTAAAGGTTGTGTGATTGGCAAGCATTAACAAAATCCCTTTCCTTCAAGTAGAGTTCACCATGTTAAGGAAACCTTTGAGTTAATTCATGGTGACCTCATGTCCTTTATGATTTCATATTTTTTGGGGGCCAAGTATATTCTCACATTCATTGATGACTTCTCCAAGTGTACATGGGTGTAATGTTTTTAGGTACAAGAGTGATGCATTTGATTCCTTCAAGAGGTATAAGGTATTTGTGGAGAATCAATATAGACTTTATATTAGGTGGATATGCATAGATAATAGGGGGATTATGTCAAAAAAAAATTCAAGGACTTTTACACTAAGCATGGCATCCTACATCATCGTATAGTTCCAAAAAACCCTTAGTAGAATGGTGTTGCTAAGAGGAAGAACAAAACACTACGAGAGATGGCCAATTGAATGATCCAGTCTTAGGGTATGGATACAACTTTTTGGGATGAAGTATTGAATTATGCTAATTAAATTTATATTGGATGGCTCACAAGGTATTGCAACATTTGACTCTTGAGGAGGCTTCGTCCCATGTCAAGCTTGATGTGTCTTCATTCAAATTTTTTGGTAGTGTGGCTTGGAAATTCATTATAGATGCATAGTAGAAAGACATGGAGAGGAAGAGCCAACCATTGATCTTTGTAGGCTATTGTGAGGGTTCTAAGGCATATAGGATGTTTGATCCTATTTCCAAAGAGGTCTTGCTTCAATGAGATGTCGAGTTTGATGAGCGTTATTCTTTGATGGACTCTCCATCACCAACATCTCTATCACTTCTTATTCCCCCTTCATCTCTTGAGGATTCTTTATCTTCTAATGATGACCAATTGAGCCCCCACCATCACTTCTTAAGTGATCCCATAGTACTATTGATGTAACTAAATATTGGGTAGGTGATCCGTTAGATTCTCCTTGTACTTGTTCATAGTGTTTCAGGGTTTCTCTTGTGAGTCAGGCCATTTTGCCTAACTTTTAGAAATTTTTAGATGCGGTTAGTATTCCTAAGTGGGATATGACTGTGAAAGGGGTGGATGTTAGGGATTCACCAAAATATAGGTAAAACCACTAAATTCACTGGGTTAAGCCTTCACATTTAAAAGAGGAATGGAAACCAATAGATCTATCCACATATGAATTAAAGAAAGGGTTGAGATGTTGATTGGATTCATGTGTTTGATTCCTTTTTTGGAGTTGAAGTGTTTTTTGAATCGTAAAATTAGATCTAGGGAAAATAATGAGGAATTGAAGTAAAACAACAATTATAGAGTGTTCTAGATTTCATACAAAGATAAAAATGAAGATCTAAGAAGGGAAAATAAATTGGAACCTATAGCTGAAAATCTAGGTTGAATTGTTGGGATTGGGTGGGTAGGGAACCCTAGTCATGCAACTTTTGAGTAGATAAGTGGGATGTTTTCTAGATCAAGGAGATGCATAGAATCCACTATCAGAATATCAAGAAAATTTCTCAAGACCAAGGTGATGGGAGCTACCTGGTCCTCTCCTTTCTGCACTTGTAAATCTTGAGCCTATTCATCATCATCTATTCTATCAAAATATTCTATTGTAGCACCTGAATCAATTTCCTGCACACATAGAGACAAAATGGTTCTAGATAGGGGCTTTCCTTGGTTTAGGAATTAATATTAAAATTGAAATGATAATTAAAACAGAAAAGGAATTGAATTGCAACAAAATATTTTCTTTTTGAAGGAAAGGCTAGATCTGAATTTGAATGCTTGTAATTGAAGTTGATACCTTAATGAATCTCTTTTGAATCCTCATGCTAAAGGTTTAATATTTCATGTATAATTTCCTCATGGATTCCATCTTGAATGATTGAACTTGACTTGACTTCTCCTTCAATGCTTGACAAATGCTTGATTTCTCTCTTACATGAATTAAATTTTCTAGAGTATTTCTTGTTCTTTCTTTCTCACTAGTTTTTAAATGAGAGGGGTAGGCTTCCTTTTATACTTGACCGTCCAAAAATAATCTGAACAAAATGAGACCTAAATTTATATCCAATTGAAGTGATTGTTGATGGGACCAAATTTGGGTCCTAATTAGGAGGACCACGGCGGTGAGGATGCCCTAGTCTTGTTAATCATGACTCAATTTGAACAAGAGTAAGAAAGAGAGTTGAAAATGTATATTTTTGGAAGGTGTGAGTGGAATCAAAATATACATAAAGAAATCAAAGATATAATTCTAAGGTGAGGTCTAAGTGAGGAAAAAATTGTATGCAAATGCAATTTACAACACTACATTTAGCCCCCACTTTAGCAGGATTATAAGACTATACCCATACTCATGGTAAAGTACAGTCACATTGAAAATATTTCACCAAGATATTAAAGAGACAAGACACTCCAAGCCCCTAGGGACTTTAGGATATTACTAATATACTATCAAGATAAAAGGGACAACACATGAAGGAGAAATAGCATGACTCTACAAGCCTAGTAAGATTTGTGCTTACTATGAGTCATGAAAAAGAAAATTTTGAAATACCAAATTACAAAGAAAAACACTTAGTTTTCAAAGTAAATTGAATATTAAATTGAATTGAAATCATGTCATTGGTGTGTGCATAAAGTGTAATATTGAGCTGAGTGTATTTCCCCATGTTAAAGTGATTACATAAGCATTATTAGTAGCAATAGATTTAAGGTAGCATGCATCCAAAAGACAAGAGCATTACCACAATGAGATGCCCCCAAGAAAGGACAAATGAAAGGATAATGGTCACAAAATATATTGGAAAAATCATATAAGGGATCCACTAACTCTAGGATAACTAATGCACTTGTGATAAACAATGTATATCAAGAATAATTTTATGGGATTGACCTCACCCCCTAAACATAGTCAAACTATGAACATAATGTAAGAAGTGCACATGAGATAAAAAACAAATGTTTGTTTGAGTCAACATGGAAGAGACCAAAAATGATATCTAAATGCTTTGCATCATCCCCAACTAGACAACACTAAGGCACATATAAGAACAATATCACATGTATGACATAACATAGATATGACATATAGAAGAATTGAGATACAGATAGAGGAATGCCACAATGGATTCAACATGTTTATTACCTTGCACTAACATAGTAACAAGAGTCATTCAAAGAGATCCTAACATAACATAAAAACATATCTAGCAGCACATCATAGGGGAAGCGTATTATGAACAATCAAATACGCAAAAGAGAATTCATGGAAAAAATGAAGCTAGTCAAGCAAATTATCTATCTCCCAATCTTGCTTAACATCTGTGGCATAGAAATTAGGATTCATCACAAGATAAGTAGATCAATCAAAACACTAAATATGATAACATAATCAAAAGAATACTCATGAAATGAACCTAATTCCAAAGCACATTCAATAGAGGCACAAAAACAAAGCATTTAAAAGAAAATGTCATGCAAACCATATGCTTCTTCCATGCGGCTCCATTGTTGTTCTTTCCTCTTCAATGGGTTTGTGGATCTCACCTACAAGTGCTCTCACAATTGAAAGCAAAAAGCTCAAGAGTACTAGAAATGAAAGTTTGGTAGTTTGATAGCAATTCGGGGTTCATGAAGATTCCAAGGGTAAGGATTTCGAAGGGTTATTCGGATTTCGAAGAAAATTATCCAATTTATAGAGAAATTGGATAAGTGACAAAATTGGCATGATGCAATTCAAATGGAAATTGCAAATCAATATGTCAATTATGACAAATTATGCATTTCCCATGCACAATTTAATTGATTGATTATGACACATTTCATGTCAAAATTGATTGATTAATCAATTATGACAATTTCATGACAAATTGAAATGCCACTCCCATAGAATTAGGAGATGAAATAGGAGGGAAAAGGAATTAGAAATTTGAAAATTAGTAAAATGAAATTGATGACAAATTAGGAAATTGGAATTAGAAATTGATGAAAAATAGGATTTAGGAATTAGTGAATTAATTAATAATTTTTCATTTATTAATCAATTCACAAAGAGGAATAATTAGCCAATTAAATAAAGATTTAATTGTAATGAGAAGACTTAGGATTAATAAATAATTTAGTAATCCTAAAGGAAGAAATGACAAATTAGGTTAAATGAATAAATCATAAAACCCTAGAAGATGAATTAGAAATGCGAAAATGACAATTAGGTCTTGATTGAAGATAATTAATGTCATGATTTTGAATTGATAAATGACCAATGCGACAAAATGATTTGATTGATAAATGCACCAATTGACGAGGAACAATGACAAATTGATCCAAATTGACATAATCGAGACAAACAATGATCGATAGTGAAATGATCGCAAAATGACAAGATTGACAAAAGGACACGAATCGATGACAAAATGGATTGCAAGATGACAAGATAATGACCACGATCGATGACAAATCGATCGCAAAATGATAAAATTGATAACGACCACGATCAATGACAAATTGATCGCAAGATGACAAGATCGAACATGACAACGATCGATGACAAATCGATCGTAAAACGACAAGATTGAAGGATTGATGACAAATCGACAAGATTGATAAGAGGACAAAACCCTAATTAGGATTGACGATGTCCAAAATGATAAGATTGATGATAAGATTGATAAGATTGATAGGAGGACAAAACCCTAATTAGGATTGACGATGTCCAAAATGATGACAAATGAATACGCACATTGATGCGACAGGGTAAAATCGATCAAAATCATGACTGGATAATGTTGTCGACAAGACCAAATTCAAAGACGAGATGATTAAAGAATGTAGAAGAATGACTCGATGCTCGCAAATGATAAAAATCAAGTGCGTGACATAGGAGAAATGTTAATGCAACGCAAAAACCTAAAATGAGGCAATGCGCAAATGTTAAAGTATGACCTCGCAAGCGTTGACCATTTTTGGATGTCTACATTTTGCCCCTCTTTGAGACAATGCGATTCTGAGCGTTGTTTCAAAGAACAATAAAGAAAATGCCCCAGACAATAACAATGACATATGCATGCCCCCTCGAGGAATTGGCCGGAAACAGGCGGAAAAGAGGCCAATTGATCGATAAAAATGATAGGATTGAACGGACTGACAATCGGAGATCGGATGCATGACAGACAAGCAATTTAATGTGCACAAGACCACGACCAACATAAGATGGAGAGGATGCACATCCATCTATGCAATGACAAAGAGCTATAAATGGGACCAAGAGGGTGAAAATGACTCATTTGCACTAGCTAAAGAGGAGAATTTGTTGCTCTGGACAAGGACAGTTGCAGATAGATGGCGAACATTCCAACGGTAGATCACCTTGGAGAACGTGTACACACATTCAGACGATCGGAGGACGCAGGAGCAGCAGTATGTATCTTGAAAACCCATGTTTTGAATTTCATGAATTTTGATGGCTTACGGGACATTGCGGGGCCCACAGGGGATACCAAAATGGACATCTGCGCTTGTGTATGATGTTCTACGCTTGTGTAGGAAGTTCTCAGAGGTCATTGAGCAGCATGGGGGTGAGTGGACCTATGAGACCACCACAGCAAGGACCAGGAGGGACATCATCTGCGAGACATGGCAGGGATGAGAAGGACAGAGGGAGCACCCAGTGACAGAGGCACATACTCCGTATGACAGACAGTGGACATTATGTAGTTTGACATTGTGTAGTCAGCCTGCGGGTCATACTTAGGATAGACAGTCCGATTTTGTACTCCGATATTATTATGATATGTGATATGATATGCATCGACATGATGGATGCAATATGTTATGACTTATGTTTTTTTGCATGTATGAATGACTTATGCACTTTGTATGAACATGTATGGATGTATTTTTATGTATTTTTTATGGATTTATGAAATGAAATGGATAAAATGCTTGATGTAATATACGTGATGGCATGCAAATGTACTAACCAAATGGATGCAGGATGCAGCATATGTGCTTGGATATTGGAGCACTAGACCGAACTGACTATCCGACCGGACGGAAGAAGTGTTAGTAAAAAAAAAAATGAGATAGAAGACAGTTAGAGATGATGAAAGCTTGCTTTCAGTAATGCACTTTGTAGGTGAGAACCTTTATTTTTATTTAGCAAAATGGATGCGTAGCATCATGGCATTGAAGGCCAGAGCTGAAATGCAACCCGATTTGCATAAGACAGACACAACATAAACAAACGACAATCACAATCAAAAAAAGAGACCATGAGCCATCCCGGTCACTCTAAATCACTCAATGACATCATCGAGCAACATAGGGACATGATCGAAGCTAAAGATAAAGTAATAAAAAGATAAGACTCACAAATTCAAGCAAATCAAACAAACATCTTGATCTTCATTGTCAAAAGTTGAACGTGCTGATAGGACAATCATGCTGTCTGGTTTCAGGAAATGTGATACCCCGTCTAAGACAGGACACAGTCTGGTTTCAAGTATACCACACCCTGTATAAGACCCATGATAATGTGACAAGGACAAATGATTTTTAATGTGGATATTCGATTGATAAGACAATTTGGATCAGTTTGAATGCTTGGTTTGAGTTGAAAAAGTTCATCTGTTAATGCGTGATTTCATTAAAGCACAGCGTTTGATTGTGAGCCGTTAGAGGAATGCTCAGTGATTTGTCTTATGCACAAAGGGGATAATTTATTGCAGAATGTTTGTTTTTGTTTTTGAAGTGTTACAATTTTTTTGGGTTCATTCTTTTTTTTCAGGACTTTATTTGATTTTTTGACTTTTTTTCAGGACATTTTTCAATTTTTGATGATTTATTTCAGGACATTTTTTAATTTTTTTATGAATTTTTTCAGGACATTTTTCAATTTTTATGAATTTATTTCAAGACATTTTTCAATTTTTTATGGATTTATTTCAGGACATTTTTCAATTTTTAGGAATTTTTTTCAGGACATTTTTCAAATTTTTATGGATTTATTTCAGGACATTTTTTTATTGTTTTGAATTTTTTCAGGACATTTTTCAATTTTTATAAATTTTTTCAGGACATTTTTTAAATTTTTATGAGATTTTGCCCCCAGTGTCTAGCAATGCAAGGAATATGATAGGTGAATAAATAGGCTTTCTAAAATGATGGTGGATAGAGAGAAGACAAAGGCCTTTTATCATGGAGACAATACAGATGCAATTTCCAAGGACTATGATGTGATGGGACAAGAGACTGGATATGACAATGTATAGCAGTGACATGGCATGAGGGACATGTCAAGAGGTTTTTGAAAAACATGTTTAAATTTTTGTGTCCTTATGTCAAATCAAGATCGAGGAATGAAAAAGAGTGTTTGGATAGTGATAAAATATGGATAGGATAACCAAGATCAAGAATGGATAAGGGACATGGACTGAAGGTCAGGATTGGCTATGGGATAATGGTAGAAAGTTGCAATAAGACAGGGAATATGGATGAAAGGTTGTAATAAGCAAATGGATAAATGACCAAAAGCTATGATAGACTGAAAGCTGCAAACAAGATGCATGATGCTCATGACGATCCTCAGCCTTGTCAAGATCAAAGGTGGAAAGGGAAACTGGACATGAGGGACAATAGGATAATGGAGGAATATGACATGGTATGATAGGATAATGGAACAATGAAGGAAAAAAGGATATGAAGGAGGAAACCTGCCCCCAAGTGTGGTGTGCAAGAAGTTCATGGATTACGCATGATGCCTGTTTGCCAGGTTTTCATCACGGTACTTGCCCAAGGCACCTGTTTGCCAGGTTTTCACCAATGGACGAATTATTTTTCTTTACTTTTTTTCTTTTGTCTTTTTTTTTTTTCACTTTTTTCCTTTTTTGTATTTTGACTTTTTCAGAAGAAGATGGACACATGATAGGGGATGGAAGAAGGACTCAAGTGTCTTTTTATTTGGATAGTAGCCTTGAAAAGAATGGACCATGACCTTTAAAAGTATGCTCAAAGACGTTGGTAGGATAAGGACATGGACAATGAGATGAAACTAAGGCAATGATTTATGCAAAGGATTGGACGAGAGGGATGGAAGGATGGAAAATATGCATTGGATAATGGATAGGGTATTGGAAGAATTGGGCTTTAGTGGATGGAAATGAAGGCAAGATCAACATTGGCACACACCTTGAGGGGTGATGGACTAATGGAGGAAAAATGTATTTTGGATATTGAGATTTTGATGGAGGAAAGGCTTGGGATTTTGGGACATAAGGGCCCAAAATGGATGAAGAAGGTGATGGAGGAACAAATTTGAGAGGGTTGGATGGAGGAATAGCAATTTTGGATGCCAAGTTGGATGGTTCTTTTTGTGCTTCAAGGAGCTTCTAAGGGATCCACATGGTTTTTGATTTTTCATGCTTTTGTGGTTCCTTGGAGTGCATTGCTTGCACAAGGGATTTAGGAACCCATATATATTTTGACTTTGCTTTATTTTGCTCAGTGGGCCTTTGTGGCCTTTTGGAAATTTCTTTTTCTTTATAGATCATATTGTTCTTTGTTTTGACATGTCGATTATATTGGACATGTTGATCCTTGAATACATGTGGATTTCTAGACTTACGACTTTTATCCTTGGCATCCAAATTTCTTGGAAGAGGGAATGAATGTTGGTGTGGATGGGAAGGATATGGAGGCATGTGGGATGGATGAAAAGTTCTCCAAGATGTGTGCCTTTGCTGATGTTGCATAGGAGATGGAGGGATATAGGGACCTAGAATGGATGGAAGCGATGATGGGGAAGGTGGACATTTGGATTTTGACTTTGAAGGGATACCAACGCCTTGAGTGTGAGCCCTGTAGCCATGACCATTAGTATATTCTTTGATATGAAGGGGTTCTTACTCATGGAGGTCTACTCCTTTGCCTTTATGAATATCTTGACTTGTAGGATGCTCTTTTCTTTGGGATGAAGACGCGAGTCCATTATGAGGTGGATATGATATGAGAGAAATAATGAGATCTTGAAGTGGATCGGATTGGACCAAAGTGGAAGAACCCATTGTTAATGTCAGGGGTTCATGAACATCTTGCACTACCATGTTAGAATCATGAGGGGGATTAGGATCATGAGGGGGACTAGGATTGTGTAGTAGACATGGTTCAATGATAGGCTCTTCAAGAGATGGAATGGAAGAAATAATGGGATCGTCAAAAGAAATGCAATCTTGGAGTGGATATGCGGGATTAGGACGTGGAGATGGAGGAACAAGTGGATCTTGTGGAGGATCTGAAGGAATAATTTGATCTTGACAAGGAGGAAGATCATTGGAATCCTCTTTAAAGGTGCTTTTCTCTTGACTTTCAATGGGATCATCGGAAAGGATGGAAGGGATATCTTGATCTTTCTGAGGAAGTGGAATGTCAATGGGATTTGAAAGGACATTTTGCTCATTAAATGGAATGGGATCCTTTGGGATTGAATGGACTGGGATATCTTGATCTTGCCCGGGGAATGGAGTGCCAATAGGACTTTGGATAGGATGTACAAGAATAGGGGAATCATTATGAGTGTCTGGGGAAATGGGATCTTGGTCAACAATTGGATGGGGTGATAAGGTTTCAGGATCTTGATCTTGATTTGCTTTAGGACATGTTTCTTTAGGACACATTTCTTTATGCTCTAAATTACCCTCTTGACATGGAGTTGGACTTTGAATATGCATGGGGGATTTTGGCAAGGGATTAATGCTTTGGCATGAAGGAAAGGCAATTTGAACATTTGTAAGATCAGACATTCCAATCGTAAAGCTTTCTTGCATCTTAGATTTGGATCCACTTTTTGGTATTCGAGGAATCACTTCTTGTTGAGGGACACCTGTCATCAACATTTGTGTGGCCTTCATTTGATCTGGTGTTAAAGGTGTTGCATTAAACAATGTATTGTTTATTATTTCGAATGTGGACTTTTGAGGAATAGTCACTGTCAATGCCTTTGAAGCATGTTTACTCATCAAGGTAGGTTGGGTTTCTTGTTGCACATGTTCTTCATTTGGATGTAGAGAGAAACTTAACAACTCACTGCCTTGTCATTTTTGCACATTAATTTGCTTACCTGAGGAGGTCACATTACTCATCATGTCAAGATATTTTTGTGGGAACCTCTTAAAGAGCTTATTCAAGAATTTATCCATCTTTTTTGTCAACTTTGGATCCTTAAGGTACATAACAACATCATCAGAGACATCAAAATCTGATGAAGAATCTGGTAAAATATTTGGATTTGTTTCTTGCTGAATGCCTTGATCTGAACCAAATCCTTGTGAGAGAGTTTGTTCTTCATACAATGTTTGTATTTCATGTTGCAAGTTTGGTTGATTCCAATTGAAAGGTGCATTTCCTCGTGGAGTTGGTGGGACACTCCCTTGTCCTGGTTTCATCGGTACAAATAGTGGTCCATATAATGGTGGTGGTCCAAGTTGAACCGTTCCATATGGTGGTAGAGATGTGTTTGATGAACCTTCAACTTGCATTGTTTGACTAGTTTGAAACTGCGAATTTGCTATGTTATCCATGGGTTGATACATTGGTTCACTCATCTTCTTAGATCTTGATCTTGTCTCAACAGGTATGTCACTTATGCAAATGCAATTTTTTTTGGAATTTTTCAAAGACAATATATGATATGTAACTAAATGCAAACTAAATATATGAAAATGCAATCTGTGTCTTTGGTTGTTTTTGAAGATTTTGACAAACTTTTTGAAATGCAAATCTAAGAGAGGAACCTTAGGAAATTGAAATGATGTCTAGACCTCAAAGGACAAAAGGACTTAACAGACAAAGGACAAGATGACAATGTCTCCCCTATATGCTTGGATACTAAGCTAGGTTTGACGAAATGATATTGATGACAAAAAGGACAAAAGACTTGATAAGGTCTAGACTTCTTAACAATGACTTAGGGTTTATCAAAGATTTGGATTGCTCAAGGATGACAAGACCTAGGTTTGATACTATATGCAAAAGGACAATTAATATGCAAATGATCTTAATATGATATGACAATGACTTAGGCTTAATGAAGAGACTTGGGATATGCAAATGCAAATGTATGACAATGTCAACCTAAGATGAAACCTAAGGTTTAATTATGAAATGATATTACTCTTATGCAAGAGGACATATGCAAATGGATGACTTTTATTGATATGCAAAAGAAGTATGACTTAGGTGAAACCTAACTTTGATACTTGATAATGACTTTGAAAAATGCAACCTAGGATGAACCTAAACGTAAGTGACATAAGAGTTGAGACAAGTTTTTGACCAATGTTGGATAACCATGCTTGAAGGATGATCTTTGAACCTTGTTGAATGTTTGTTGGATGAATGTCTCTTGTGCTTAACTTTATGTTATATTAATGTGTTTGTTCTTGAAATGGGATTCAACTTTTGACAATCAAAGAATACAAGATATTGCAATTTAGACTCAAGACAATCATGCTCATTTCCACATTCCCTAGGGTAGGCAAAGACATTAGGTACTTGAGAGGTAGACTCATTATGGGATTCAAGGAGAATACATAGATGCTTGACCCCACGGGCTCCCCTCCACGGCACTCACTTCTCAGGGCAGCCAAGCATTAGTTCCCATGGAATCTCCCCATGGAGAACTTAGTATCTCTTCCAAGTATCCGAATTTGTCCTTCTCAAGCAACTAGAAGGGTTTTTGGCCTCTAAAAACAAGGTATGTAGTAAGGATTTCTATTAAGCATTACTCCTTGATGTCATGCAAGCATGATTTAGACATTAAGCCCATCAAGATACCAAACAAATGTAGTCGCGCAAGCGCGATTTAGACCAAGAGGCCCTACTTAGATGTTGATATGAGAAAGAGTTCAAGGGGCATCACTTCCCAAGTAACTACAATTCCCATGTAACACTTCCTTCAAAGCTTTCGCCCATCAGGTATTTTTTTATAGTGAGTTAGAATGCCAAGGAATTCTAGCCGTACTCACTTTGGGTCATCCCCTTCTCACGATTATCACTCGCTTGCTAAAGCAAAGTGGTCGGGAAGGCAGGCCCTCTAATGGAGACAAACAATCAACAACACAAGCATGGTATTGAAGATCTGGATTTCTGATCACCCTATAAAGGATGAGAGCATACTCTCCTACTCCAATGTCATACTTAACAAACAAAACAAACAAGGGTTCATTTCCACCTATTTATAAATCACTAAATGCCTAATTAAAAATCTCAAACACACGATTTGGTTGTTTCTCCAAGGCAACCTGCAAAACACATGTCAGAAGTTTGATTTGTTGTCTTTGACCATCGAATCTGCATAACACATGTTAGTAGTTTGATTTTTAGTCTTTGTCATGCGTACGCCAAGATCCTGCACAAATAATCAGTACCAAAATCCAAAGCATAGAAAACAGAATGCAAAAAACATCAAAAATTTCAAGTAAACTGCATTTTTTTAACCTCTGATCTGGACTTTACATAGGTGCAGAAGATAGGACACAAGCGCAGGATGTATAACACAAGCGCAGAAGTCTTCAACACAAGCACAAGATGTCTCAACACAGGCGCAGAATGCACAATTTAATTGATTGATTATGACACATTTCATGTCAAAATTGATTGATTAATCAATTATGACAATTTCATGACAAATTGAAATGCCACTCCCATAGAATTAGGAGATGAATTAGGAGGGAAAAGGAATTAGAAATTTGAAAATTAGTAAAATGAAATTGATGACAAATTAGGAAATTGGAATTAGAAATTGATGAAAAATAGGATTTAGGAATTAGTGAATTAATTAATAATTTTTCATTTATTAATCAATTCACAAAGAGGAATAATTAGCCAATTAAATAAAGATTTAATTGTAATGAGAAGACTTAGGATTAATAAATAATTTAGTAATCCTAAAGGAAGAAATGACAAATTAGGTTAAATGAATAAATCATAAAACCCTAGAAGACGAATTAGAAATGCGAAAATGACAATTAGGTCTTGATTGAAGATAATTAATGTCATGATTTTGAATTGATAAATGACCAATGCGACAAAATGATTTGATTGATAAATGCACCAATTGACGAGGAACAATGACAAATTGATCCAAATTGACATAATCGAGACAAACAATGATCGATAGTGAAATGATCGCAAAATGACAAGATTGACAAAAGGACACGAATCGATGACAAAATGGATTGCAAGATGACAAGATAATGACCATGATCGATGACAAATTGATCGCAAAATGATAAAATTGATAACGACCATGATCAATGACAAATTGATCGCAAGATGACAAGATCGAACATGACAACGATCGATGACAAATCGATCATAAAACGACAAGATTGAAGGATTGATGACAAATCGACAAGATTGATAAGAGGACAAAACCCTAATTAGGATTGACGATGTCCAAAATGATAAGATTGATGATAAGATTGATAAGATTGACAGGAGGACAAAACCCTAATTAGGATTGACGATGTCCAAAATGATGACAAATGAATACGCACATTGATGCTACAGGGTAAAATCGATCAAAATCATGACTGGATAATGTTGTCGACAAGACCAAATTCGAAGACGAGATGATTAAAGAATGTAGAAGAATGACTCGATGCTCGCAAATGATAAAAATCAAGTGCGTGACATAGGAGAAATGTTAATGCGACGCAAAAACCTAAAATGAGGCAATGCGCAAATGTTAAAGTATGACCTCGCAAGCGTTGACCATTTTTGGATGTCTACAACATCATTTAGGGATGATGGACAAAATGAAAGAGGAGCTACAACAAGCATGGTAGATGGAGCTACTGTAAGTTCCAAACAAGGACCATGATCTAATGATGAATCACTTTGTTTGACAATAGGAGCTAGGATTAATACTTTTAAAAAATGTGAAAATAACTCACAATTAATCTCAACAAGCTAATACATATCATCAGAATCATTAGGATCATCAATGTTAGCATTAATAACATTATTATCATCATCAATATCATCTAAACTAATCATATAATAGGATCTTTAACATGAAAATAAGTTGAATCATCATTTTTCTTGAGCGCTTTTAAGTTACGTGATTTGAGTCGAACTTCCTCCCTAGGGTTAGATGAAGGCTGGACAAAAGGGACCAAGTCAACATTTGGTGTCTTTAAGGGGTAAAGGTTTTGTGAAGAAATCTTGCAAGCCTTAGCACATAAATTTCATCATTTTTCTCTCAACGATGATTCCTTTTAGTTTTAATTGAGACTTGTAAAGGTTGGGGATCAATCAACATAGACTTATTTTCTTCCCTTATAATGGGAGGAATAGAAGAAACCCCAATAGGTTGAGAGATACATGATGCCAAAAAATTTCCTTTATAGGACGTAGGAGGTGGAACTGAGGCATAATAGGAGGAACAAAAGGAGTAGGAAGAAGACCAAGTTTGGGATGAGGAAGAGGAATATCCATGGGTATAGGGTGTCTAGGTTTACTCAAGACCAATATCATCTCATTTTTGTGTTTTTGGTAAAATAGGAAAAGGATGTCATTTTGAGGGTTTAAAGGATTAGGTTGTTTAGGTCAAAAGTAATCAAGAGTGAAATTTCCACGCTTCATTGTGGGTTGGTAAAGACTATGATTAATCAGTATAATAGTGTTATTATGAGAGAATTTAAAATATTATGAATTGTAAAATCAATAGATTTTATGGAGGAGAACCAAGGATGCCCCAAATTAACATGAAATTGATCTGATGTAGGAACAATAAAAAAAGGTAACATCTAAGCACTTAATACCAACCTCAATAGGAAGAGGTATAGAACCAATAGTAGGGAAAGAAAAACCCTCATACACCTTTACCATAACATCAAATTTATCATATGTTACTTAATGCAATTGTTGAGTAAAAATATGTTCTTCAATAATCACATTCACCATACATATTAGAACAATGAGCACCCACTTGCTCTCATAATCCCTCATTATCTCACCTAATCCTATCACTAACTACTTGTGCATCCCTAATCATCATGATTAGGAAGTGGTCGACCTCTTTCCATAAATGGCTTTCCCATATCACCTCCCAACCTTAAATTATTTCCTTCTTTGATCTTCTCAAGAAATTTTTAATTTCTTTTATCTTCCCCATACTCTTGCCAAAGCTTTTTTAATTCCTAAATCTTTTATTCTTCCAATTCCCCCTCTTTCCAAATAATTTTTAATTCCCTTTCACCTTCCCATGAAATTTTTAATTCCTTTCTCCTCTTCCCCATGTCCTTGAGAGATCTGGAGACAGTAAACACCTTTTTGGCAAGGATCTCTTCGATCTCCCACTTCCAAGCCACCTATCCTTCCTTCAATCCTAATCCTCCATTTCCTTTCAATCTTGATTGTCCATCCTAGGACCCTCAAATCTATAAATTGGAGTCTTCTCCCTTCATAATTCATTCACTTCATTTTTATTGTCATGATATCAAGCTAATTCCAAATATTCATCAATCATACCATCATTATGCTCAAATTTTGCCCCATCTAATCCTTATAATCCATCATATTATTGTGTATCTTGGAGAGAAATCCACATCCATCTTCTCAAAGGATAAAATCAAGTGGAGAAAGGATGCATTCCAATTCAAGATCAATTGGAGGGAGGAAGAAAGGTATAAGTTTAATTGTCTTTAATGTTTTCTTTTATTTTATGAATTTGCATGCTCAACTAACCTTGTCACTTTTCATTCCTTTCTTTTTGGCATGCCTAGTGGGACCCTACATCCCTTAATTTAACATCTTTTTGAGTTATATTTTGATTAACTCACATAGGTAGTCATTCATCGTCTTTGATCCATATCACCATCTGAGCTTGCAAAACATCATCTGGGATCTTCAAATGATGTCTCTACTCTATATTTTCTAGTAACAAGTTTGTTTTGTAGGTTTTGTGGATCAATGTTTGCGACTGAAGAACATCATCTCCACCTTAGAAACATCATCTTTGTGTCAATGAATCACTATCTTCATTCTAACAATATTTTCTACAACCTTTTACTCTTTTTTGAGCATACAAGTAATAAATTTAAAATTTTGAAAATCCAAAAAAAATATAAAGGGGTAGAACCTTTTTTTTCTTGTTTTTTGGTTTTCTAGAATTTTTGGTTTCTATTTACTTTGTTTATTTTTGGTGAAGTTTTAATTCTTTGGCTCTATTAGCTAATTATTTTACACAGAGGCCTAAATCGGTACAAGAATGTTGACCCATTAAAATCTTTTATGATTAATTAAATAACTTTGTTTTTGTTATTTTACACTTGTTTGTATAGATGTGCAAGGTAGTAGACAATCCATCTAATGGGAACAATATCCTAAGATGATTATATGGAGTAGAAAACATATTTTATAACTATACAGGAAACATGATTTGCTTTGATTTGGGAGCCAGTGATCCACATGGAGAGGGTGGTTAGGATTTTCAAGTTCATTTTTTTCATTTTTATTTAACTATATGATTGTTTGAAATGGTGCTTTTAGCAGTGTGTGTAAGTGAAGTGTTTCTTTGTTGCGGGTGTAGTATTGTACAGAGATGGTACAACCATTTGCAGATGATTCGGTAGAAAGCATGTTTCCCAAGTCAACATTCAATTATACAAAAATGATGCAATCTTGTAATGATGCAAATGGTATTGAGCCAAGGCCACACTAGATCACCATCGAGTTTTGTGGTCATGTAAGTATAGTCTATTTGGAACATGAACATATTATCATTTTAATAATACATCTAAATATAACTATTATGAGATTTGATTGAATCTCCTTCAAAATTTATATGAAGAAATTGTATGCGATACTAATATTTATGTGCATTGTAGAATATCAAAGAGGGTTCTCGATAAATTTGGAAGTAATATAATATTTTTGAATGGATTGAGATATCCTTGGAGGAATGGAGGGTGATATGGCAATCCTATATTATCTACGTTTTTGAATTAGAGGATACAAAGTTATGTTTAATTTTTTATATTATTTTTAAAAATATATTGTTATGTGGATTTTTGAATTTATATTGTAGAGTATTAGAAAATATAAATAGAAGCATAGTAGAAATCATTGATAAGAAAAGTATGATTGAATTCAATTTTATTTGTTTGACAAAAGAGTTCATGTTTTGCATTTTACCATTATAAACAATTTAAAATGAATGAATTGCAAGGGCACATCATGTAGATCTTAGATTTGCAACCAAGGAGGATCCAAAATGGCTTGTGCAAGTTCAAAAGAAAGAGATTCACATAATTAAAAGATGGCTCATGCAATATTACAAGGACCTTCATGCAATTTGAATTTTTTGTCAAGTCACAATAAAAAGCAATAAAATGTTTGTAATTGGATATCTTGTTCCTAAGCCTCATCCCTTCTTATTTGAAGGGATTGCATTTCTTAAAGTAGAGTCAATGGGTGTCAATTATGTGTAATGTATCTTTTTACAACTATGAAAATATCTTACCTTTTTTTTTATGTTGATCATTGTATTGTTGTTAAATATTTTCCTTTGAACTGATAATTGTATTGTTGTAGTAGTTTTCTTTTTCTATACCTAACTCTTTTATGAACTATTATTATTTTTGTTGTAATCAACAATATTCAATATAAAAAATAAAAAATCCATTGCTTAAACTAGATTATACATCATTTCAATTGCAGTGCATCTATAGATATACTACCAATTGATAACAATTAATTATCACAATGACTAAATAAATGACTTCTTAATAACAATCAATGACTAAATCAATGACTAAAGTAATGACTAAATAAATGACTACCATGACTAAATAGATGATTGATTAACAAAAATCAATAACTAAATTAATGATAAAATCTATGACTAAATTAATAACTAAATATATGACTAAATAAATCACTACCATAACTAAATAAATGACCAGTTAACAACAATCAATGACTAAATCAATTACTAAATTAACACTAAATCAATGACCAAATTGATCAATCAAAACAACCAATAAATGAATAAAATATTTTAGTCATAAATTTGGTTGCATTATAAATGACTGGCAATAAACTACTAATGGTCATGTGACCAAGATTAGTCATTTATATGCAATTTTTAGTAGTTTTTTTAGTCATATATTATTTTTGTACTAGTGGATGTATGCGCTTTTGCGCCAGTGTCTTTGTTTTGGTGTTTGTGTAGACGGAGCAACATCTTCGTCTGCCCATCAACATCTCTACCCCCATAATAACAAATTTTCAATTGTTGCTAACAATTTTATGTTTGTAGCTCATTTCAATTGTCTAAGAATATTTTTTTGCAAACTACTAACTAGTTTCTTACAGGTTCGTCTATCCAATATTAATTTCCAACGAAGTACTTGATTATGAAATTTCTTTTTTCACATAAGTAGCTAGTTAAAATCTTGTTTTTTGTGCTTTTGTGGGGTAGTAGGTATATTATATCCCCTTGTGGAAGCTTGGGTGACCAAAAAACTAGACCTATCTACATTTTTGTTGTAGATTAATAACCTCAAACACTTTGGTGTATTTTTCCCTCTTTGGTGGGTAAGGATAAAATAGTGTTTCTTTAGAGGGCCTACCTCTCAAAGAATTCGTGCAAGTGATAGGGAATGAACCAAGCAGTATTTTATTTTGGTCCCCTATAAAATAATCATGGGTGTGACAAAAGTCTTAACCACTTGGTGTTGTTGTTCTATACCAACGGAAGTCTCCCTCAATATCCATGAAATTCATTAAAACCCTTGTTCTAAGGGATAGGAGGCCTCTTAATTTAGTAATTTTTTGCATATAGACACCAATATTAGCCCAAAAGCTAACTAGACAAATTTTTTGTAATGGCCAAAATCCATATTCTTGCTAATGCAGAGGATGCGCATCATACACCAAATTTAACCCTTTTTAGACCCTGCATCATGAGACACAAAATTCTTCAATCAAAATATATCCAAAACTTTGAGGTAAGAGATTTGGTGTGCCCATGTTGTGGTTGGGGAGCTAGTGTCACTAAGTCTTTATGTATCCACTTTGTTTGCAGTATTTCTATTTATAGCGAATGGCCTTAGTAGGTATCATCTTGTTTCCATCTTAGGCTTTACTTGCTTAAAAGTGTCTTCAAATGTGGAAACCCATAATTTTCAAATCGAGCTAATCTAGGCCCTCCATTATCTCATGCTTGTCTCAAGTGTCCCCTTGGCCAATGTATTTTATTGCTTGGCATCTCTTGCCAAGAAAACAACTTACCAATTCCAACTTTGACCAATTTTTTTCCAAAATCAATCAAAAAATTTTAAGTCCTTGTTAGAACTATCCCTTATCATCTTTGTCTCTAATTCACCATCTCTACTTATAAAATGCCATCTTCATTTCACTCCAGAACCTTGTCTTCATCTGTAAATCGACATCTCCACCTTGGTTTCACTATCTCTGCTTGAATCAAATTTCCAGTCAGATCCTATCCAGATGTCAATGCACCATACCCAAAAGTCTCTTAAGCATCACACAAAGTCAAATTATCGCCAAGTCAAGAAAAAAAAGCCTAGCCTCAAGAAGATCCTAAAGAGAAGAAGTTTCTTGTACAAGATCTGCAAGAATTTGTTAAAACATTGGGTCTTCTTGCACCATTTTCATGATTACCTTCACGGTTTTAACAAAGAATTTGACCAAGAACCCTTGAGAACATGATTTTTTGAACAAAGGTCAAACTTCTCCCAACAAATCAGTAGGAGTGGTTGCATCTCATTGTCTAACCTTCCCCAACCACAAATGTTATATGAGTATCTTTTGTCATCTTGGATAACCTTCATCTTTTTCCATTCTTCAATCAAAAATCCATTCTTCCATAATCACCCTTTTCAATCCTTGAGGGCTTATTATATTAGCCACAATCAATCTTTGATCCAAATTTCATCCATCAATCATTGACTCCTAAACCCAAGGACAACAATTCACAAAGTCTAATTTATATCTTTTATCCTTCGTTGATCCCTAATTAGAAGGGTGTTTGAGAAACTATCTATTGTAATTACCTCATTTAATTAGCTTTAATCATTTGGATTGATCCAAACCCTCATCCTTGTCTAATTTTCTTATGAAATTAGCCTATCCTAATTTGGAGAAGACGTAAACCAAATCAAAATCCTAATCCAAAAAGATCTAGATTTACCCTAGTTTGGTTGTTACCTTTCTCTTATCCTACATCATTGATCCCTACACCTTGCCTAATCCTAATCTAAGGACTAAGGTGTTATCTAAATCTAACTCAACCTTTTCCTAATCCAATGACTAGACTTTCATCCAATCCAATCTAATCATATCAAATCATACCCTAAAGGGTCAAAATCTTCATTTATCAAAACCAAGGTTGCTAGGTTGAACTCATATTACCTCACATTCCATCATCATCTCTTATCATTTTCATATATACCATCTCAATCCATTGTTCCATCCTTGTCATCTTGACATTACCCTTGTATGGTCTACACGTATGCCCCAAAGGAAAAAATGGTTGTCCAAGGCAATGAATTACCAAACCCTAACCTCTAGGTTGATCATGACAATCAAACAGAGGAAGAATATTTTGACCAACGCTAACATTATCCACACTTGCAAACATTTGTGGATGACCTATACAATCAAGAAGTGATGGAAAAACTTATCAAGATGGATCCCAGAATCTTTCTAACTGAGCATATTAAACAAGGGGATAGATTACCTCCAAACTTTGATAGGTCCATCCTTGACATACCAATGGAAGATAATTTCCTTGATTGACTCCTCTTCAATTCCATCCTCAATCTAAAACCTACCTCTTCCACACCTGCTAACACCTCCAACCCGATGTCTCGACCAACTAGAACACCTACACACTTCCATAATTTTACCAACTATATCAACACCAACTTACCACCTATTAGTGTAGCTACCACCTCGCACCCTTCGATCGCTTCCCATATAACCACACCCTCATATCTGTATATTGGTGGTGGTATCCTAGTTGTCTCTATACATATCCCAACATGTAACTCAACTCAAGGGTTCCCCAATTTTAAAAATCAACCTCTTGACCTTATAAAAAAAATTCACGACATGAAGGACCTAATCAAGAGCCTAAAGAAATGAACACACAAGAAGCCTTATACTTTTGAGGAAATACGTCCTTATAGTTTTGACCCATCTATTTCAATAGCTCCCTATTTGCCTAGGTTTGAAATTCTTAAATTTTATAAGTACAAAGGAAACCGGTACCCTAGAGAGCATGTGAGACAATTTTACATAGCTTGTCAGGAAGTCTCCTACAGTGATGTATATCTAAAAGGGCTTTTCCCAAAGAGTATGAGTGGACCTTCCCTTTCTTGGTTTTCTGCTTTATCCCATGGTTCCATTATGTCATTCCCTGACCTTGTAGAGAAATTTGTGTCTCATTATGATTACAACATTAAGAGTGATAGGTCCATGGTAGACCTATGCAACACCAAGCAAGAAAATGAAGAAATTTTTGCTAACTTCCTTCAAAGGTGGTGACACATTATTAGATATTTCCCTTGGGATATACCTGAGTCTTATCAAGTAGACTTTTTTTAATGCAACCTTGTACCTAAAATGTATCATCTTTTGAGTTTCCAATGTCTTGCGGCCTTTGAGGAAGTTTCTAAGGAAGGACTAGTCTTAGAGCAATTTCTCCTTGAGCAAGGTGTCCTCAAACCTTATAAAAAATATTTCGAGGGGTCCTCATCCAATGAAAACTCTAGGTATTGGTCCAAAAAACAAAGATGTTATTAATGATGGAGTGATAGATGTCAAGTGTGTCCAAACTGTGACTATACCAAGCAAACCAACCACCACCAATCACCCATCTAATAACAATTCAATTCCCAAAATTCATTTGAGCCTCACAAGAACATATATGTTCCTGGTCAATTATCTCGTCCCAACAACCAACCTCAGTGAGAATACACATCTCTTTTTGAACCTACTGATGTTGTCTTCCATAAACTTGTCAAGGTTGGTGTCAAGGTATTTCCCATGACCCATCTATCTGAACCCAACCAACCCAAACCCCAATAGTATAATGAAAACGAATATTGTGACTACCATTGTGTCCAAGGTCATGATACAAGAAAATGAATGAAACAATAATTATATTCAAGACCTTATTGAAAAGGTTGGAATTGAGGTTGTAGTTGCAAAGTCCAACAATTCTAATGATAAACTCAAAAGGTATCAAGACCCCTTTCCTAAGCATGACAAGGATAAAGGCTCATCATCTTATTCACTCCCTTATAATTATACCAGCAATATCATTGGATTCAACTCCCTAGTAGGATACATTGAGCCTGCAGAAAATCAAGTTAATACCATAACCACTCAAGCAACTGACCCTACCTCGACACCTTGTAGACCACACGTAACCATTCAGGGAGCCCCTCCTCATTCATCCAACAAACTAACCCAAGCAAAAATAGTCATCCAAGGTGCTTCTCCTTCAAATCCATCTCCTCCAAATGATTACAACATCACCACCTATCGAGGGAGAGTAACTATTCAAGGAGCTCATCCTCCTTTGCCTCCAGCTTCCACGTCATTAGCTAATCACTATAACATCCTTAATCATCATGGTAATATGCCTGCATAGATATTCATCGTTGAGCTTCTCAAGATCTTACCAATCCATAAAGAAATACTTGAAAAGGCTCTGCTAGAATCATGTGTATGCGGTAATATTAATGCCTCACAGTTCCAAACCTTGATAGGTAATCTTGTCACCTTGCATCGCCTAATATTAACCTCCAAAAATGCTCCATCCATTGACACTTCACACAACAAACTGCTCCACATCAAATCTATTGTACATAAACATAAAATAAAGTGAGTCGTTAAAGATAGTGGATCTGATTTGAACCTATGTACATATAATTAAACAATAAATTGAAATTCTCTAAAGATTAGATCCCTCTAGTAAGATTACAATAGAAGTATATGATGATGTTGAACGAGTCTCAAAAGGTACCATTACACTTCCTCTTCAAGTGGGATGTGCAACAGTTGAAACTACATGTCAAGTTTTAGACATCGATCTTCCCTACAACATTCTCCTCAATCTCCCATGGAGTTGTTTCATCCACCTACCATCAATACCTAAAATTCATGTACAATGGTAGAGAAATCAATATCCCTAATCATCAATATCCTTTTCAATATTGCAAACTACTTGAATGAAAACACCCCTACCATTGCCCACTTAACACACCTGCGACCTCCAATGTCACTTCCACTTCCACCCAGTCTAAGATCAAGGTCATAATTATTGATAATAGATATGGAGAATATACCCTTTAAAATTCATTTTATGTGGCACATCTTCCCCCTTCTCCTAAGTCTTATGGAAGGCCCAAAGAAATTGAGATTTAGAATAAGCCTACCATAAAATGAAAGAAAACCACATTCTAGAAATGGGGCCCACTTGATGAGGAAAGTATTTAAACTGATGTCACCTCTTGGCTCTATAAAATATAAAATTAGGCACCTGCAAACATTCCCAAAGAGATGTATCCAAAGACATTAGTTATAGTGGAAAAGATGGGGATATAAAGGACATGGTCTAGGACTGAAGGAACAAGGAAGAAAGGCACCCATATCACCAATTTCTTACAAGCACAATAGGGGCTTGGGTTACTCCCCAATGCCTAAGGTTACCATCGTTGGTGCTCAGATAGATCATCCTTTTGATGTTGATGACTTCAATGAAGAGGAATTCTATAGTGCCCTTCAAATACCTTAATGACCTCTTTAACGATACCTATGTAAACACTATCACTCCCTCCACTCCATTTGATCTCCCCCTTGTATACCCTAAACTTATTGATTGGGACCAACAAGGGTCACTGACTCTCAACATGTGTGCTAATAGTAATGCCCTCTTAGCTTTCCTAAATATGTGTGTCCTCAAATATCACATGACTATCAATGGAATTCAACTTAATGGGGTGACATACTTTGGTAGTTAAGTCAAATCCCCTAGTTCCAAAAGTGAAAATAAAAATGAAAAGTCACCTAGTGAAAACCTTAATAATGTGCCATTAGATATGGAAAAAGTAAAAGGAAGGATGTATCTTCTAGTAAAAACCTAGATTAGATGCTAGAGGATGAGGGAATTGACTTGCCTACCATGGTTCCCCGCTACATGAGAGATCTTCACTATTGATAGAAGAGACCGACACATTCAACATGGATACCAAAGAGAAGCCAAAGAATGTGCTCATTTCCAACTCTCATTAACTCAGAAAAGAAAAATATTGTAAATTTTCTCAAAGAAACACAAGTTCAACTTTCGTGGTTATATGTTTACATGCCAAGTCTGGATCTAGAGTTAGTGGTGCATCACCTTGTTGTACACCCCAATGCAAAACCTATCAAATAGAAACTCCAAAAGATGCACCCTTAGATTGATTTATTAGTCAAATTAGAGCTTCAAAAGATGTTGGACATTGGTTTCAAATAACCCATTGACTATACAGAGTGGGCCTCAAATATTGTACCTATTGGCAAACCTGCTAGAGGAATATGCATATGCATAGACTTCAAAGACCTGAACAAATCATGCCCTAAGGATGATTTCCCCTTGTCAAGCATTAATATAATCATAGACCTAATTGATGGGCATGACATGCTCTCCCTAATGGATGATTTATCCATCTATGACCAAATCAAAATCACTACTAAAGATCAACATAAGACAACCTTTATTACTCCATGGGGAATATTATACTATCAAGTTATGCCCTTTGGACTAAAGAATGTTGGTGCCACCTATCAAAGAGTTATGACCATTATCTTTCATGATCTATTGCATGACACTATGGAAGACTATTTGGATGATCTCCTAGGCAAATCAAAGACACAAGAAAGTCATATTGTAGTCCTAACAAAAATTTGGAGTTACTGAAAAAGTACATACTAAGGCTCAATCTTAAAAAATGTGTCTTTGGAGTTACTTTCGATAAAATCCTAGGTTTCATTGTATCACACAAAGTAATTGAAGTGGATCTAGCAAAGGTAAAATCTATCATGGACATGCCACCACTAAAGACTCTCAAGCATCTTTTTAGCCTCTAGGGAAAACTCTAGTCCATTCGTCGATTCCTTGCTAAACTTGTAGATAAGTGTCATCCATTTTATCACCTCCTGTGAAAGGACACTAAATTTCAGTCGGACTATTTGTGTCAGAAGGAATTTGATAAACTCAAATAATACTTATCCTCTCCACTAGTATTGATGCCTCATATTCCTAGACAACCCCTTCTCTTATACATTTCTACTACATCAGTGGCCCTGGGGGACTACTAGCATAGGTTGACAAGAAAGGGAAAGAGCACATAATATATTATATCAGTCACACACTAGTAGGTTATGAGCTTAATTGCACTCCTATTGAATGAGCATGCCTTATAGTATTTTTCAGCACTCATAAGCTCTTCCATTACATGCTTAATCACAAGACCGTGATCATTTAAAATATTGATCTTCTCAAGTACCTACTCTCAAAGGCCACTCTCATTGGACACAATGCTAAATGGGTTATGTTACTAAGTGAATTTTACATTGAGTATGTAGATAGAAAAGTAATCAAAGGATAGGTAATTGTCAATCAACTAGCTGATGCCCCTCTATAAGGAGAACATCTTATCGCAAAATTTCTAGATGATGCCATCATGACAATCACATAGCCTACCAAGTGGCAACTCTACTTTGATGGCTCTTGCACACAACATGCATTGAGGGAAAGAATTCTTTTGATAACCCCTTAAGGATATTGTATCTCTGAGTCCTACAAGATATCTTTCACATGCACATATAACAATGTAGAGCATGAAGCTCTCATTACGAAGCTCTACTTGGCTATTGAATGGAAAATCACTTATTTGCATGCATATAGAAATTTGCAACTTGTTATTAAATAGGTCAATGATGAGTATCAAACAAAAGCTGACAAGTTGTTGCCTTATAATCACATGGTAGAAGATCTTAAACAACACTTCTCTTTCATTCAGTTTGATTAGACCCCTCATACAAACAAAAAATTTGTTGATGCCATGGCTACTATTGGTTCTCTCTTACAAATGCCAAAAAATAGTCATAAGTGTGAATTCTTGGTTGAGCATCTTTTGGTTCCAACATATGATGTCCCTAAGTCTAAAATGGTCTATGTCCTTGTTGGTCCCAACTCTCCCTGGTATCAAAAGGCCTATGCTTACCTCAACAATAACATAATCCCACCCCACCTTACCAAAACCCAACAAAAAAGTTTCATTCATCAATCCGCTCACTACACTATTCTTGGAGATGCCCTATTTCAAAGGAACTTAGATGGTGTTGAACACAGAGTACCACTGAGAGGGGGGGTGAATCAATGGTTCCTAACTTTAAATATTTACCAATCCAATTCCAGACAATCAACTTTTTACTTAACCACTAAACAGTCATACCAGTAATGCAAAAGAGAAGAACAAGGAGATCATCCACACTCAAGAAATTCACAACACCAGATTTAGGAGGAAAACCCAATATGGGAAAAACCTCGGTGAGACGAGCTACTGGAGACTACTTCTCCAATCCAGCCTCACAAGTAAAACACAGATTTACAAAGATTTTGGACACCAACCCCTGCACCAAGCTTCAACATGGAAATGTATAATGAAATACTATTTGAATACAGTTAAGGCTTCTTGTTGCAAATGAAATTCTGCAACTCTTGAATCAAATAACTCTCTGTCGGTTTACAGTATTTTCTCCTCCACTAGAACTCACACTACTGGTTGTGAAATTGCTATCTCTATTTCTCAACCTCTATTATCTGTCTCTCTCTCTCTCACACACAATCTCTCACTAGGATGCTGCATGCTCTGCCACACCTTACCGGTTAGGCTCAACTGCCAGACTCTGATACTTCTGGTAGAATCCTCTCACCAGTTTGCTTGATCACTCACACTACTCTTCCCTACACAATCTTTACAACATCAACCACTTTTTCTGTCTGTATGTCTCATTTCTTATAGGATGATTTCTCGCCAAAATGCAATTCAAAGTTTTGACGGTTAGGGTTTCCTCACCATCTATGAGGAAAACCAAATCCATTCTTACCTCTTGTCCTTCAACCTTCTCTCCGAGGAAGTAATATTTGATTGCAATGTGTTTTGTTCTAGAATGCATGACCGGATTCTTTTCTATGTTGATTGCACTCGAATTGTCACATCGTATGAGAATAGGTTCAATGATGTCTACCTATAAATCTTTGAGAGTCTGCTTCATCCAAAGCACCTAAGAGAAACATGTAGCAACAACAATGTACTCAGCTTCAGCAGTGGATAAGGAGATTGAGTCTTGCTTCTTGCTATACCAAGAGACCCACCGGTCACCTAGAAATAATTCACCACCACTTGTTCTCTTTCTATCATCAATGCTCCTGCCCAATTGACATTAATGTATGCTTCCAGGATAAAATTTCCTTGTTTAGGGTACCACAAACCATAGCTGAGAGTTCCTTGTAGGTACATAAAAATTCTGCTAACAACATTCATGTGTGACTTCTTTGGTGCAGCTTGGAATCTGGCTACCATGCATACTGCCTGAACTATATCCAGTCTTGAAGCAGTTAGGTACAGTAGACTGCCTATCATGGATTTGTATAGAGTCTGATTCACTATCGGTGATTCATCATTCTTACTCAATTTATTGCCTATCACCATGGGAGTACTTACCAGTTTGTAATCTTCCAATTGGAATTTCTTCAACATCTCCTTTGCATACTTGACCTGTGAGATAAAGATTCCTTTATCTTTTGGTAATATTTGCAAGCCAAGGAAGTAAGTCAATTCACCAAGCATTGACATCTCAAATTCTGACTGCATCTAATCACCAAACTCTTTGTAGAGAGTATCCTTGTTTCCTCCAAAGATGATGTCATCTACACACACAACCATAATAATCATGTGATTCCCATCTTTCTTTATGTACAAATTACTGTCTGCACTTCCCTTTTTGAATGCTTTCTTCTTCAGATACTGATCTAATCTTGAGTACAATGCTCTAGGAGCTTCTTCAAACCATACAGATCCTTCTTTAACCAACACACAAATGTCTCATCATCATGCAACAGAAATCCTTCTGGTTGCTCCATGTATACTTCTTCTAAATTTCCATTTAGAAAAGAAGATTTTACATCCATTTGGTATACTTTGTAGCCCTTGTAGGCAGAGTAAGCTAGAGACATCCTAATTGCTTCTAATCTAGCTACCAATGCAAACGTTTCTTCAAAGTCAATCCCTTCTACTTGGGAGTATCCTTTGCACACTAGTCTAGCTTTATGCCTTATAATATTACCTTCTTCATTCATTTTGTTCCGGTAGACCCACTTTGTAGCAATGATATTCTTGTCTGCTGGTCTAGGGAATAACTCCCAAGTCTTGTTCTTCTCAATCTAGTGTTGTTCTTCTTCCATGGCATCCATCCATTCTTGTCTCTTGCTAGCCTCAATGAAATTTTTGGGTTCAACTTCATTCATGAGGCATAGGTTGACTTGTTCATCATTCTGGGCAAGTCTTCTTCTAGTCTGTACACCATCATTCTTATTCCCCAGAATTTGCTCTTCTAGGTGATTCAACTGTACATACTGGTTGGGAACCTTCTAGGATGCTACCTCTGGTGCAGTTTCTGTCTGAGCTTCATAATATTCATCACCAGAGTCATCATACCAGTTAGCCTATGGTTGAGAACCTCTGAGCATATCTTCATCAACTCTTACATACACACTTTCAACAACTCTTCTCAGTCTTTTATTCTAGCATTTGTAGGCTTTGCTGTTAGATCAGTAACCAAGGAAAATCCCTTCATCACTCCTGGAGTCAAAACTTCCCAAACCACCCATATCTTTCTTAATGAAGCACTTTCTTCCAAAAACTTTGAAATATTTGACTGATGGTTTTCGGTCATACCATAACTCATAAGGTGTCATTTTGTTGTTTGTTCTTAATTGAACCTAGTTCAAAGTGTATGCAGCAGTATGAATAACTTATTTCTAATAAGTATCAGGCATACTGGCCTCATTCAACATGGTTCTGGCCATCTCTTTGACTATCTTGTTCTTCCTTTCTACCACTCCATTTTGTTATGGTGTTCTAGGAGTAGAGTATTGCCTTCTAATTCCATGTTTTTCACAATAATCTTCAAATTCATTTGATGTGAACTCTCCACCCCTGTCTGATCTTAGGCATTTTAATTTGTACCCACTTTCCTTTTCTACCATCTTCTGAAAGATCTTGAATCTTTCAAATTCTTGTGATTTATCTTGCAGAAAGGTGACCCATGTCATCCTTGAGTAGTCATCAATGAAGAGAATAAAGTATCTTTCATTGGCAAGTGCTCTTGTTCCAGTTGGACCACATAGATCTGTATGCACAATTTCAAGTGGCTTTGAGGTGTTGTGCTCCTTTGTCCTGAAACTCTCTTTTGTTTTCTTACCTTTTACACATTCATCATAGAATGTGTTTACCGGTTTGATGATGAGTGGAATATTCCTCACACACTCCTTTTTGCTTACTATAACTAAGTTATCAAAACTTATGTGGCCTAATATTCTATGCCACAAACAACTTTCATCTACTTGTCCTAACATACATTGGGGCTCATAGCATTCCTTTAGATTATAAACATTTGCATAAGTCCTCTTCCTTCAGCCACAACTTTACCGGTATTGTCTTTCTCTATCTGGTAGCCGGTTGAGTCAAAGGTGAATTTGTAACCTTTGTCACACATCTAACTCACACTCAGCAAATTATGTTTGAGGCCTTCCACATAGTATACATCATGTGCCTTCAATTTTCCATCAATTCTTAATGTTCCTTTTCCCTTTATTTTGATGGAGGAATTGTCTCCAAACCTTACTGATCCACCATTCCAATCTTCAAGTTTAATGAATTTCCTTTTGTCACCAGTCATATGGTTTGAGTAGCCACTATCTACCACCCATAGATTTTTACTTTCAGCATGCAAGGTAGTCTACACTATGAGACTCGATTCTGCCTTTTCTTTTTCTTTCTCAACCCAAACTAGTTTGATTTCCTTCTTCTTGTCAGCTGCTATATTTAGCTCAAGTTCAGTTACAAATTCATGATCTTGTTTTTCCTTCATTTTCTTGATCTTCTTGTTTTTGCATAACTTTTCTATGTGTCCAAATTCTTGACAGTTATAGCATTTTATATTTTCATTAAAGGGAACATCCTTAAGATTTTTATAGGGCACCGGTTTGTTCTTTCTACAATCAAAACTCTTGTGCCCAAATCCATTACACTGATAGAAAACAATGTCCATATCCCGGAGTGCATTAAATGAATTTATACTTTCATAATTCATAGAAGGCTTATTGTTTAACCTACAGTTAGCTATTCTATGCCCAAACTTATTACACTGGTAACAATAGCCATGAAAGTCCGATACATACTAGTTGGGTTGTCTTGGTCCTGAATGGAACTGCCTCAATGGGTGTCTTCCATTCATGTAGTTGAATCTGGTGAATCCTTCTCAGTCAATCCCAACATTCCTTCTTGAGTCTGCATATTTACGCATGAAGAATGGCCTCTGGTTCATTTCTGCATACCGGTTTGGATGTTGAGTTCTAACAGCATTTTCATATGTCTTTTTGCCAGTATCCTTGCCTACAATGAATGTCTTATTTTCTTTACCTTCAATTGAAGAGGTGAACATTATATCTTTGTTGGATTTATCTTTGTGGGTTGAACCTTGACCAACTTCAAAGCCTAAACCTTTGGTGTCTTTGGATTGCTTTTGTTTGCTCAACATCTCATCCAAAGCCCCAATGTTGCCTTCATACTTACTTCTTGTCTTTATTTCTTCCTTTCTTTCTTCAATCTCCTTTCTGAGCTTTATTATTTCTACTTCCATCTCTTGATGCTCCTTTTCTTTCTTTGTCAAATCAAGGGTTGTAGCTTCACTGATCCTCTTAGTTTCTTCTAGCTGTAGTTTTAAGTCAAATATGATTTGACCGGATTCTTCCAAAGACTGCTTCAAGAGATCTTGTTCATCTACTACACCAAGCTTAACCCTCTTGAGTTCCCTTCTTGTTTTACTTAATTCTTCAAGTGCACTAATAAGTTCACTTTCCAAATCCACTTCAACCTCAATATCTTCTTCTTCCTCATCTTCATCAGCAGGTCTGTCGAGTGCCATGAAGAGATTTACTTTTCTGTCATTCTCATGGTCATCATCTTCTGATGGATCTTCATCATCTGTTGTGTCATCCTCAATGGTATATAGGTTGTTTTGGTTTTGGTAGCCTCTTCTTCCCTACCGATAGTCATTCCTATCTTTGTCTTTGTCGACAAATCTTCTGAACTCTCTTGACTCATCTACACTAGCTTCTTTGTGAGGAGAGCTTGCAGTGAAGTGTTCTACTTTCCTGCAGTTGAAGCATTTAAGTGGTAGCTTTCCCTTGTACTAGTCAAATCCTCTTTTGAGCTTCCTGACAAATTTTGCTACTTCAGAATCGGAGTCTTCACTAGATCCATTATGAGTAATAGCTTATTTGCCCTTTTTGGTGACGTTGAATGCTGCCTCTTTCCTTGTAGAAGTCTCACCGGTTGTTCTCATCTCATAGGTTGTCAGGGAGCCAAATAGTTCATCCATTGTGAAATTCTTCAGATCCTTGGCTTCTTCTATGGCTGACACCTTAATATCATATTTGGAAGTGAGAGATCTAAGTATCTTTTTGACAAGAATCTCATCTATGATCTCTTCTCCAAGTCCTCTAATATTAATCATAGTTTCATCAAATCTATGAAGATAGGCTGCAATGTTTTCATCATCTTTCATTTTGATGCTTTCAAGTTGGCTTCTCAGCATTTGCAGCTTGGCTTCCTTGACCTTTGCACATCCCTCAAACAACCTCTGCAATTTTTCCCAAGTATCCTTTGTTGAAACACAGTGCATCACTTTGACAAATTCATTATTGAATAGTCCACTCAAGATGGCATGTTTTTCCTTTGCATTATTCTCATACTCCCTTTTTGTATTCGAATCAGTGGGAGGAGTATTGGGAACAACATACCCATTCTTGACTGCCATCCACACATCAAAACCAAGAGATGAAATATAGGTCTCCATTTTTCTACTCCAAAAAGCATAGTTGGATCCATCTAACATGGGGGCTTTAGAGAAAGCAGACTCACTTCTTGCCATTGTGCTCAAAGTTCGGAATCTACCCAAGTTTTAAAGATAACTGGGAACGTGGCTCTGATACCAATTGTTGAACATAGAGTACCACTAAGAGGGGGGGTGAATCAGTGGTTCCTAACTTTAAATCTTTACCAATCCAATTCCAGACAATCCACTTTTTAATTAACCACTAAACAGTCATACCGGTAATGCAAAAGAGAAGAACAAGGAGATCATCCACACTCAAGAAATTCATAACACCAGATTTACGAGGAAAACCCAATATGGGAAAAACCTCAGTGAGAAGAGTTGTTGGAGGCTACTACTCCAATCCAACCTCACAAGTAAAACACAAATTTACAAAGATTTTGGGCACCAACCCAAGGAGCACCAACCCCTAACCAAGCTTCAACTTGGCAATGTATAATGAAATACTATTTGAATATAGTTAAGGCTTCTTGTTGCAAATGAAATTTTGCAACTCTTGAATCAAATAACTCTCTGCCAGTTACAGTCTTTTCTCCTCCACTAGAACTCACACTATTGGTTGTGAAATTGTTGTCTCTATTTCTCAACCTCTGTTATCTGTCTCTCCCTCTCACTCAATGTCTCTCACTAGGATGATGCCTTCTCTGCCACACCTTACCGATTAGGCTCAACTGCCAAACTCTAATACTTCTAGTAGAATCCTCTCACCATTTTTATTGCTCACTCACAGTACTCTTCCCTACACAATCTTCACAACATCAACCACTTTTTTTGTCCGTAGCTCTCATTTCTTATAGGATGATTTCTCACCAAAATACAATTCAAAGTTTTGACAGTTAGGGTTTCCTCACCATCTATGAGGCAAACTATATCCAATCAGATTCTCTCCATCATTTCCACACCTTTTAAAACACGTTTTCCAGATAAGGGAAACACTATCCATTATTTTGATCTACATCTGTCAAACTGCTATTAATACCTTTGTTGTTTCCTTCTCAAGGTATTCTTTCAATCCAATCTTCTTGCTTCGATCCAGGTGCCAACTTATCCCCTGAAATTCCTCTGTCATTCCTTCTTCCTTGAGCTGCAATCAGTCTGATGCAATCCCTTGATTTGTAGTTCCTTCATTAATGGTGAATCTATTTCATCAACCCTGTTGATGAAGCTTCACCAACCACGACACACTTGCCACCTCAGCTCCACATGACATCACACCAATCAAGACACGACCTACCAACTTGCACTTGGTGTGGCAAACACATATTGGTAAAACCCTTGCCCAAAGTGTTCTCCTTCTATTAACCAGTAGAGAATTCGATACCATTAATAGGGTACCACCACTGGTTGACATCAATGACAACATAGTCCCAATATGCCAACAGATGGAACCCTCTTACGGTGTCTAGACAAAGACAAGGCAAAACAAATATTAGATGAGGTACATGAAGCTATCTATGGGGCAAACTCAATAGGTCCCACTCTTGGTAAGAATCTACTTCGCATAGGATACTATTGGCCTTTAATGGAGCAGGATGCATACCACTATGTCAAGAAATGTATATCTTGTCAGAAGCATGGTGTTAAGATTCATGCACCATCTTAAGAACTATATGCACTCATTACACCCTATCCCTTCTCATAGTGGGGTCTCAATCTCATCAATAAAATCCATTCTAATCCTCTAGTGCCCACATATTGATTATCATTGTTACTAAGTACTTCACCAAGTGGGTGTAGGCCATACTACTCACCTTTACCACTGGCAAACAAATTGTAAATTTTATCCTGAATTATTTAATCTGTCACTTTGGAATTCTCAAGGTTATCATCATAGACAATGGAAGACCTTTCAAAAATCAAGATGTAAAATAATTATGCCAAAAATTTGCTATCTAATACCTCTTTTCCAATCCCTGCTACCTGCAAGGCAATGGTCAATTTGAGGCTTCAAATAAAACTCTTATCAAGATCCTAAAAAAGACTATCAATGAAGTTGGTTGTGATTGACACTTGCAACTCCATCCCATCCTTTGGGCCTACTGCACCAATATCCACACCATATCCCCTCATCTTTAGCTCCAAATCTATCCCCCCCCTCAATATCGAGCTCCCTTCACTATAGGTATACAAAGTGGCCAAACTACAAGAGCTCTAATTATTGCATGAATGACACCTTAATGCCTTGAATCATCTCTAGATTTATCATAATTGTCTTTTCCTCAACTATAACAAGAAATTAAAAACCTAAGAATTTGATATTGGTGATCTTTTCCTTATGGAAAATAAAAATAATCTTCAAGACTATGAAAAGAAGGGCAAGTTTGAGCCTAATTGGTTGGGACCTTACACCATCATTGCAAAATATGGTTCTGGAGCATATCAATTGGCTATGCCTAAAGGAGAAACATTGATTAAGCTTATGAATGTCATCCATCTAAAGAAATTTTATGCCTATACTTTGGGGAATCCCAATTTTCAAAAAGAAGAATAGATCAAAAAAATAAGAAATATCCAAAACAATCAAAAAATGGAAAAAGTAAAGAATTTTTTTTTCCATTAGTGAAAACCACTTTGTGGCACCATGGGAAAGTACCTTGGTGAAAACCTATTCTCAAGTGCCAAGGTAAATAATTAGTTGGATCTACCATCTCTTTGGATGGTTATAGCTCCCATCCGGCCAACACCCCTTTGCATCCATATTTGTTTAGTGTTGTGAGCAATTAATTCACTATTCGTCCCTTCTATATATACCTTCTCACTCTTATTCATGCAGGAACTCTTCGCCCTAGTCACATCCTCACTATCCATCATTGATCTCCCAACACCTTACTCTTCCCATTGAGATGATGAGCTAAGTCTACGACTATGAATAAGGATTATCCCATCACATTGAGCTTTATCCCATCAAACTAATCTTTCCCCCAGTACATTGGGTTTTTCCCATAGATATCTGAGCTTATCTTGACTTGTACATAGACCAAACACTCATCCACAACGTGCTAAAATAGTTTGACTGAAAATCCACCCATCTACAGACCTCACACAACCACCTTGTCTTTTTCCACCTATTAGTCTATCCCTCATCCATTTCCCATTAGGATACATCCTTCACATGCTTGATAGCCTACCCAAATCTCCATCCTACTCTTGGAAAGAGATGTTCATTGACCATGTGTGTTTTTTGCACGATTGATCTTTTCACTTTGATTTTTATTTTTGTCCAATGCCTATACCTATTCAAGGCTACCTTGATCATTCTTTCTCTTGGTATGTCTTGATTGGTGTGTATTGGGACATCTTTTTTGTGGTATGGTGTGTTTGATAGTTTCTCTTGCATGATCCAATAGGTATATCATATACTCCATTGAAGTTATTTGTGAACTTGTGTGCATTGAGATAACCTATTGTTTTATAGTCTAGTCCATAAATCAGATATTCATAGCATCCCAACTTCTATAGCCAATGGTGTAGATAATCTGTTACAATATTAAAACCTAGGAATGCTCTCCACATTTTAAACAACAATAAAATGTATCCACCCCTTATTCATCCTTTCATTTTTCTTGAGACTCCAATTTATTCCTTCATTCCCCTTTCTTCTTTTTCTATCCCATCTATTTTATTTTACTATGGTTGGCACATCACAAAAATAACTCATACACATTTACATTTGCATCATCCTTTTATAATACTTATTTTTCTTGCATTCATTAACTAGGTTACATCCATTTAGATAGAATTTTTATTTTTATTTCAAATCATTCATTAGCTCATTTTAGGGTTCATTCCATTATCTCATTTCATCTCATTTTCATTTTCTATTATCGAATCATTTTGTAAAGCATTCATTTAATTTCATTGCACTTTTTCATATCATTTTTTTTTAGTATTCATTTCATTACATTTTCATATAGATTCATTTTAGTATTCATTTCATTACATTTTTATATCATTTCATTTTAGAATTCAATTGATTACATTTTCATATAATTTCATTTTAGAATTCCTTTCATTGCATTTTTTCATATCATTTCATTTTAGGATTTGTTTCACTTCATTTCATTATCTTTTTCTCAGACTCATTCATTTACCATTCATTTCATATATATGCATTTCATTATGCATATCCATATCAGCATGATAACCATCATCACAAGTGCATCATAGTATCCATATACATTATCATGTATCATGTTCACAATTACATCACATGTACATCTTGATTTGCATACAACATCACATCATATAATCATAACATCTCATATAGATCATCATACAATCCATCCTGCATACAACATGTGTTAGGAAAATTGCATCCATCATACAAAATATAATAATATTTTATCATCAACATATACATCACATAGATACATACATTCATCCATCCATCCCACATCACACATATGTTAGAAGCATCATAATCATCATCATCAACATAGCAAAAGCATAACCAATAAGCATCATCATAAATCTATCATATAATGCATCATAGTCCACAATAAATGTCCATCACAACATAACATCAATAAATATGTCGTCATCAAAATCTTGAGTCATGTTATATATATAAAAATAATAATGATGTGTCCAATCATAATATAATAAAATATACCCGAAGGGTCATCATTAAAATTTAGGAATTGTTGAGCTAACCAGTGCTCTCCCTCTCTATAGTTGGATCAACCCATACTCTTGAAGGTCATAATGGTGGGGGTTGTGGTATACACATACTAACTAATTCACCTAAATTATGGGACTTGGTGCTCCTGGATCTAGTACTCTTTGTAAAGGATGGCACTCTCTGATCTATAGGGACAACCTGCTCATACAAATCCTTGTAGTATTGTGCCTCTTAGGCCACTCACTCAAAATGTGTCCTAGTAGCCATCACATCACTAAACACCCATGTCAGCTCGGTAGGTATCAACATTTGTCTCACTATATCCCACTCTCACCTCAACCGAGTGAAATCCATCTATGCTTGTGTCATCTGAGCCCTCAAACCCTCGAGCTCTATCTTGAGCTCTTGTATCCTCCCTACCATCTCTCCACCTCAAGCCTCTTGTAGGACCTTCATGGTAGCATCTACCTTGGCCCTATAAGCATCCCTCTTTGGTGTCATAGGCTCAAGGGCCACCTGCAATGTGTCTCACTCTACCTACTGGTTATCTTCTCTCACTTTCTCTCCATCTCCCCTAGCCATTTATTGCCCTACCTCATCCATCAAGATCCCTTCTCAAGCCCTCTTTATGTCCATGTCCATCATCACCTGATCTAGCATAGCTTGTGTAATCATGGGCTATGTCTATGGTTGGGGCTATGGTGGTGGCACTACTGGATCCTATTCCTGAGGTACCTACACCTGTTATCATTGCACCTATCCCCTCTTGTCCTATCTCCACACTCATGGTGCCTTTCTTGGTACCTTTTCTCATGCCTTTGCCATGGAGACATCACCATCCCCTCCTTTCTCATCCTCTCCACTGGCAACTTGATCCACCAATTGTGTTACCTCATCTGCCTCTAAGAATCTTGGTATGGTGAGCCCCATTGCCCTATGTGTCTCCTACCAAGCACTATATGCTCCTATCATCCCCACATCCAATATATCTACACAAGGATCTCTATCAACTAACGCCATATAGATAAAGCTACTTCGTTCATGCTCAAGATCCACAGAATCCCCCTAGGTACTAGTCTCATGGGTAATCCATGGGTGCATCCTCTCCTTGTCCACTACATCTTGTTGGATGTCAAACTAGCGCATGACCCTATGCGTAAACTACTGATCAATGATGTGCACTATGTGCCCCATACACTAGCATTATGTTTGAACTTGTGCTAGATATTAATGATCATCATGCCAAACATCACACATCATGTAAGGCCTCCAAGTGAAATCCATCATCTCATCTATGAGTTGATGTTAAAATCCCATAGCCCCCACCCCTTTATAGTGTATAAGGTTGTCATATCTATCAATGCAAGGGTGGTTTGGCCATCGCTCTCACACTCCCACTGGTCACTAGATTGCTATGTGTTTTAAAGTTCAAATATGCAACAATGTCACCCCTATGCCTAGACTTTTGTATCCCTGATAAACACACATGTGAATATCATGGTACAATTGCCCCAACATCACATATCCCCATGCATACTGAGTCCCCATATGCATAATCCTATATAAGCATCTAGACGACCCAATAGAGAACCTGTGGCCATTGAGGTTGGGCATCATCCGTCTGATGATCATTCCTGCAAGATCTAGTACAAATTACAAGATCAGTTGTTTTCTCTCCATCACTAGCTCTAATTACATCCTCGTGTGATCCATACGCGAGTCATTTATCCAAAAAAATAATCTAAGCTAGTGATCATTGTCCTCCAGTCTATATTGTGGGATGACTCCTCTTATAGGAACACACAAAATCCTCTAGAAGTCTAGGAGTGTAATTGATGCCTCATTGGTAGGAAGGTGGAATGTGCATGTATCACTACACCACCTCCCAATAAACACATCATATTATGCACACACATGCATGGGCACTCAGATACATGATCCATCCCTAAGACCATAAGCGCTATCCACTCCACTATTTGCATTCTCTATCACAAACCCATCGTGGATGGCCAATACTCTCTAGACTCAATTAGTCATAGAACCTCCTGCATCCAACACATGAACACCATAAAAAACTTTTCTAACCCTCCCATTCCTAAAAGGGCATTCCCTTGCTTGTCCTTTCCCCCCATTCTTTTTACCTACCTTGGTTGGATCTACTAGGAAGATGTCGTGTCATAGGCGGAGACGTCATTTTGCAGCCCAACCCCCTTTCTAACCCCCACAAAGATTGTGTTTGCCTAAATGCTACCCACATAGATGCCCCTTGTTTGTGTAGAAATTGACCATCTACATAGATGTGGCTCTCCAGGAGGAGATGTCACTGGAGGGGTGCAGATGCTAAATTGACAATTAGTGTCTACACCTACCCTAACGCCTCACATTAAATGCACATTTATTGCACCTACCTACTAAAACACTGAGGTAGGATAAGATACTCACTGGTTTCCCAAGCTCGACTAGCTGCTGGAAGTGTCAAAAGCATTCTCCCCTCTACATATGATGTGGCAGGATCGACATTTTTCTTTTTGCTCTTTGTCATGGTATATTGAGTGTGTGAAAATGACCCTTCTATGGGCCCCGTGTGACCTATATATACCCTTCATTTTCCATTATGTGGCCCATTCTCCTCTTCTTTCCCCTTCTTCCATTCTTCTGTCCTCTCCTCTTTTTCGTCGATTTTCTATTGTTTTCTTCTTTTTCAAGAATTTTCTCGCAAAATTCAAATTTTTTGATTAAATTCTCAAGGGGGCATTGCTTACCCGTGTCTCACCTATGGCACTCTATTTTCTGCATTGGGGCATCTGTTTCTTCTTTTACCCATTGCCAATCCTTGCCACCACATAAAAGAGAGACAAAATATAGATGTCCAAAATTAATTAATTAAATATTTATTTAATTTATCCCTTCCCCACATAATTAATTATACTAATTATTTTAGTTTTTATTCTTCTCAAAATTAATTAAATTATATTTTAATTAATTTTGTCACTTTAGCCATATAATTAATTTTTTAAGTTAATTATATAAATTTCATATTCTTCTCAAATCCATTCAATTCCCAATGTGTCTCACCTATGGTGCTCCATCTTTTGCACTAGAGCATCTCTTTCTTCTTTTATGTGTCGCCAATCCTTGCCACCATGTAAAATAGGGGCAAAATGTAGATGTCCAAAATTAATTAAATTAGTATTTAATTAATTTATCCCTTCCCCGCATAGTTAGTTATATTAATTATGTTAGCCCTTATTCTTCTCAAAGTTAATTAAATTATATTTTAATTAATTTTGTCACTTTAACCATATAATTAATTTGTTAATTAATTTTATAAATTCTCAATTCTTGTAAAATCAATTCTATTCTCAACCTTAGCCAATTTCTTTAATATGCCCTTCTAATCCTGATTAGTTAATTAATCTCAATTAATTAACTTATATCCTGATTCTTTCAAATCCCCCTCCTAATCCCTGTAACTTAAACTAAATAAATCTAGGCCTAGTCATCATTATCATTTCTTCTGATTTTAAATTCCACCACTCATTCTCTCTCATCATGTCACATCCTCCTAAATCACCCACTTTCTCTCATAATCCCTCATTATCTCACCCAATCCTCCCACTAACCACTTACACATCCCTAATCCTCATGATTAGGAAGTGGTCAACCTCTTTCCATAAATGGCTTTTCCATCTCACCTCCCAATCTTAAATGCTTTCCTTCTTTGATCTTCTTGATGAATTTTTAATTTCTTTTATCTTCCCCATAATCCTTCTCCCAAAGAATTTTTAATTCCTAAGTCATTTATTTTTCCAATGCCCCCTCTTTCGAAGGAATTTTTAATTCCCAATATCCTTCCCAAGGAATTTTAAATTCCTTTCTCCTCTTCCCCATGTCCTTCAAGAGTGTGTAGACAAGAAATGCCTTAATGGAGAGGATCTCTTGGATCTCCCACTTATCATCTCCAAGCCACCTCAAATTCCTTCAATCCTAGCTCTCCATTTCCTTTCAATCTTGACTGTCCATTTTGGGCCCCTCAAATCTATAAATTGGAGTCTCATCCCTTCACAATTCATCCACTTCATTTGTATTGTCATGTTGTCAAGTTGAGTCCAAATATCCATCAATCATACCATCACTATGCTCAAATTTTGCTCCATCTAATCTTTATAATCCATCATATTGTTGTGTATCATGGAGAGCTATCCCTATCCATCTACTCAAAGGAGAAAATCAAGTGGAGAAAGGGGGCATTTCCAATTCAAGCTCAATTGAAGGGATTAAGAAAGGTATAAGTTTAGTTGTCTTTCATGTTGTCATTGATTTTATGAATTTGCATGATCAACTAACCTTGTCACATTTTATTGCTTTCAACACCTATCCATAGTGTTTTAGGCCCAGATTGTAGACACAGGTTCCTCTATCACTTTTAAAAATCTAAGCTTATCTCCTAATGTACAATTATGTATCTTCTTATTTATATTGTTTCTTGTCAAAATCCCTACTTTCATTATTTCTCATTTTATCTTATCTAATCATATCAAAAATCAAAACAAAATAATCAACCACAATGCCCATATCTCTAAATGGTCTAAATATGAGCTTAATTGGTTATTATTTAATGAATTTTTTTATGTGAGTGGGTTTGATTCCTATTTTAGTTGTTTAGACTAGTGAACCCCTCTATTTCATCCATTTAATTTTTGTGAACCTGACATTGCTTGCATAATTTTTTATTTGGGTGTTGAGATCTGAGTTTAATTGCATACCATATTCAATTTTAGAGACATTAACTCATCTTTTGTGTGCTTTAATTATTATTTATTTAGTTCAAATTGCTTAATAGGTAGTTGATTAGTCATTTCATTGCTATATTGCATTGTTTAATTACTTATTTTGCATATCAATAATCAATTTCTTGAATTATCATTCACAATTGTATACAAGATATTGAGAGCATAAACTAATTACATTAGTTGTGCCTTCATTCTCTATTGAATCTTGTGCTTGTGTATAAGTTTCATTACCCATTGTTCTAAATCCAATAGCCTTATAAGAAGAAGTTATAGACTCATGGCTTCCCATATTTTAAACACTAGGGGTGTTTAGCTTGAGTTGGTTAACTTATTCCCTGAGATCCTGGGTGAATCATCTTCTCTTAATACAAAACCTATCATGCCTAAAATTGTTGACAACACTTACTTTCATATTTCTCATGATAAGGATGACTCTTCAATTCACCTATCTAATGATAAATAGAGGAAGATTGAAAACAAATCATAAAATCTTCCTTCAACAATTTTTGAGTTAAGAGCACTTGGGTGGAGAGGCAATCCCTCTGATTAAAGGTTTGAGGAAGTTGATTCAAAATGATAAACATGGTGGGGATGTTTATGTAATGATCCACCAAGTAATCGACAAGGATATGAGCTAAAATGTCACAAGAATACATGGAATAATTTTCCTTATTGAAGTATAACATATGCAACACATAGAATAACATTAGCCCAAACCTCAAACTTATGACAACTTATGAACATGTGATAATACATAAGTAGAAAAATTACATCACAAATCATCTACCGAGGATATTGAAAGGTCTCCAAACAAATTATGCAAGATATAAAAGGTGATTCAACACAAACAAGACCCTTCTAGAAGTTACAAGAGGCTACTCATAAAACTAGACCTTCTACTAGGCCTAGGTGTCATAGATGGCCTTTGATGAGAACGAACTCAAAAATTGATGCCACCAACACCACTCAAATTCACTATTGAACACAATTAGAAAACCTCAAAGTTTCCATAGACATTTCAACCCTACCAGGCATATTTATTGAGGTCAAACTAACCCTCTAGGACCTCAAAAACCCTACAAGACAACTTCACTAGGGGTACTCACAAGGGGATATGGCACCTTGTCAGAACAGTATCATGCTAGAAGCACTAGTGTGTCACACCCTAGTCTTCTAGTCATTATATTTCCATCTAGCTACATTTTTTCCTTTCAAGGCACTAGTGTCCCTCATTTCCAATATGTTGAGCTATCATCCTCTAGATGTGCATCTATCTTGACCAGTGAGCAAACCTAAGCTAGAGTACAATAAACTAGTTTCCCAATCACTAGGCATCTAGGACGCATGCAAGGAGAGAATGAGGAGGTAGAATATCACCTTCAAATCACCCTAAATTCTTTCCCTAAGCTAAATGTAGTTCCTCTCCTTGACTTGTCTTTTCTTTTGTGCTTTGATAGATTATACTAGCATAGTTTAGATTATTTTTGTGGTGTTTTGACTAGATTTTTATGGATTTATCTATGTTTTAGATGCTTCTCTATGGATATTAGACATATTATATTATGCTTGACATTATGATTACATGTGGATGATGATATTTCTAGACTAATAAGAGGATGGATTACTCTATGATGATCGATGCATGCTTATTTCTATGTGTGTATCATGTTGCTTTATGTTATTTGATGATATCTTATGATGTGTTAACCCTATCTCATGATTATGATTCTATGTGATGTCTTGATGTTATATTGAGTGACTGTCTGCGTGAGTAGAGATGATTTCATATCACTCATTGCGAGCATGCGAGCATGATATACCGTCACGATTCTCTCACTTGTCTTTTTATTTCATGTTTTATATAATATTGCATATGTCATTGTATACGTGTTGGTGGTGACAGGTTTGCAGGTACCAGACATCGACTCCATCTAGCTTCACAGGTTTGAGCATGTCTTATCCCAATGGAAAGTTGATCAGATTTGACATAAGAACCCACCCTATACTCTAGGTTTAAGTTGATTACCCTTGTCTGTTAAAAGTCTTGGAGTGAGTTGTTGTTAGTGTGTAGTGATTTCTTGGTTTATTCTATGGCGGTTTGCTTTGTGTAGTTTGGTAATTATTAAATTGGTTAATCATTAATTAATTAATTGATTAACTTGATTTATATAATTTAATAATGTTAAATTAAATTAAGAGATTAATATAGTTTATAATAATAAATTAAATAAATAGTTGGTATAAATATTTAAATAATAATGTGTTATTATTATTATGGATTCCTTGGTTTTATATTTAAATTAATGGCTTGATATCACCTTGGGTTATCAAGGGTTATTTATTGATTACTAATTATTTGTGGTATTTACCTATACCCCTTGATTATTTATTATTGGGCTTTTATAATTATTTGTGCCCATGATTTTATTAGTTGTTCATAGTATTATTCTCTTATTACTCTTTTGGGTTAATTAGTAGATTCTTTCTACCTACCATATTATTCTATTGGGTAAGTTAATTAAATAATATTTTATTATTCTTACCTTGGTTCATGAAAGGCTGGTAAGAAATATATTATTTTGTATTATTTTGATTGGTCGGTATTTTCTATAGTTTTGGTTTGATTTTCTATTTAATTGGTTTCTTATGCATTCACCCAAGTTGTCTTTCGGGAAGAATTTTCTACGCATTCGGCTTGGCTTTGGATTGTTTTGTTGCTTGAGGATTGTTTTTGGTTGCTCTTCATCAGATTCTTGGCCATAACTTCTATATATTAGGTTGGAGGAATTTTTCCTTATGTATTTTATTTTCAAAGAAATATTGTTTGCTTCACATATGCTCAAAAAGACTATTCTCAGGTAGATTGGGGAAAATAAATTTACTATATAGTTTTGTCTAGAATTATTTCATATGTATTTTATATCCTAAGGTTAAACTTTATAGTTGGGGAAAAATATTTGGGTTTTGGTTGTACGCAACCGTGAATGCATCCTGTCTGTGTATTCTAGATTCCTTTCTGTATGTGATTTCATTGGATCTGAGTGTTTTGGCTGCATTGGATTCTTTGTTATGTTTTGAGAAGAGTCAAGAAGTTTTGGTTGTCCCTGTGAGTTATCCCATGTCTCTATCTGAGATTGGTTTTCTCGGGACTATGAATGTTGTTTTGAATAATTCCTTCCTTATGACTTATGATTTGAAGTTTCATTTATTTCATTATTTTCCCCTTGTTTGGGCGTTTCTAATGATCCCTTATTCAGGTCTTTCCGATACTTGTCTGGTTTTATTTTATCATCGTAAGTTTTTCCTTTTCGTCTGTGTTTTTGAACAAATACACAAAAACTGTAAATACGCTAAAACTATTTACATATGCTAGATTTCTCTATGTTTATGTACTACACTATGTCTCATATGCGCTATTATTCTGTGCAAATACGCTAAATCTAAATATATGTGCTAAAATAATTTGTAAATGTGCTACAGAAAGTAATAAATGTGCTATAGGGTTCTGTATATATGCTGCAAGAATATGTACATGTGCCAATCTATAGGGTAAATGCGCTAGTCTGTCAATTTGAGTTAGTTTGCCAGTTTGGGTAATTTTTGAGATTTCTGTAATTGTTTTTCGTTATCCAGAGGTTGTTTTTTGATGCTTGAGATGTGCCAAGTTCGATCTATGGTTTGTTTTATGTTTCTTTTGATCACTTGACTTTTATATGTGATTGTCTTATAGCTAGATTTATTTGTTGTATTCTTCTATGATGATTTCGATGTTGTAGGATTGTTTTGATGCCTTGGTGTGCCAGGTCTTGTATTATTATGAGCCCATGGTTATTCTGTTATGAATTTCCCTGTTGTTACCCTAAGGTCTAGATCCATGCAAGGGGAAGAGTGGGATTCTAAGTTAGTGATTGGGATCGCATGGAGTAGACAGCCAGGTCCGCCCGGGGTCTAGATTGGGGTCTAGATTTTTTAGTATCTGACTGGGATTTTTCCTTTTTAATCAAGTGATAACTTAATTAATAATTCTTGGGGTTGGGTAGAGTAGATCATCCTAATAAGATAAGAAAATGTTAGGCCCCTTTGCCTTTCCCAGCGGTGGTAGACTGGGATAGAACTGAGAAGGCCTTGGTAACCCAGGCAGATAATCTCCCTCACTCCATAATGGTTGAGATGAATCCTAATGCACATCTGGGATAACTGGGACTCATGCCCAGGTACCCACATGCCGCATGTGATGACACTCTTTTTTCCTACATGTAGTTCCTAGAGCCTTGAGCCTTGTTTGATGTGTTGCCTCTGGAGGGGTTGTGTTTGAAGGTTTTGTATTGGATGTTTTATGATGCTTTTCGTCCTTGTTGGGTTGGTCTTTTCTTTGGTTGCTAGGTGTCAGCCTAGATTGAGAGTATGAGTGGGATCTTGTGTCATCTCCTAGCACGAGGGGTGGTTCCTTTGGTTCCACATGGTCGGGTGGTTTTGTGCCTTCTTCCATTGGGATGCTCTTCATTGGATGCTCTTGCATGGATGTGGATATCTTGTCTTCCTAGCTTTGGACAGAATTTGATAGCAGATTGATGTATTTGATTATATGGAAAATGTATGTATTGATTCAGGATGTAATTGTAACAAGATCTATGTTCCTTGTTGTACAAGATATTGTATTCATGTAGTGATGTAACTTGTGACATTGTTTTATTAATGGAAATGGATTTATGGATATGCATATAGTCTCATGTAACATTGGAAATGTGATAGATTATCTTGTGATTAGTTTATGATGATAGAAATGTATAAGTAATTGGGAGTAAGAACATTCAATATTGGTGTTTTAAAATGAATTTTAAAAGCGGTTGGTTAAGTATGTTTAGTAGATGGATATATATTCATGAATAGTGATTGATCATGTATGCATGGAAAGAATAAATCAGGTTAGCAAATTAGTATGCATTAGACTATGGTGGTAATTGTGTTATCATGCTTATGATGTTATGTTGTGTTATTGCTTATGGTTAGTATAAGTAATGGTGTTGAGATGCCCTAGAGGATGCTTTGAAATATTGCATTTATTTCCATCTGTGTTATGTAAGAGTATCTCCAATATTGTTAATGCAATAATATAGAATTCTCTAGTTGTTATAGAGCATATAATTTTTGCTTGATCTCTTTTGTGTGGTAGGTGTTTTTCTTGCAGATGAATCTTGGCTCTTGTGGTATCATCAACATATACATAGTATGAGAGTAGATCTATCAAATTTTTATCCACTTCCTTGATGGATCAAACCTAGAGTGATTTTTTTGTGCACATTGGGCTCAAATGGAGGTTGCCATCATGTTTGTAGTTAACTATAACCCTAAGATCAATTGTCATTTCATCAAAATCTGAGTAGTTGAATTTTTGGGTCAATTTGGCTAAGTGAATGATAATCAAGGCAAATTTTGGGGGTAGCTAAAAAATTGGGGCACTTTGGAGAAAAATGGAGGTTGCCATCATGTTCAAAATAGTCAAGTACCTTAAAAATTCTTGTCCAAACGTCAAAATTGGAATCAGACAAATTTGGTTGAAATTTTTTTAATTGGCATGAAAATTTATACCGAGCATATAGATCTGTATAAGTCTATATGACCATACAAACTTACACACCATTACTTGTGCACCATCACCTCTCACTCATAGATTCACAAACTCTTTTATCTCTAGTGCTCAAAGTTGGGTTCAAAAAAAAATCATTAAATTTTATATGAGGTGCATTTTTAATTAAAAATAAGGGTATAAAAATCAAAGGGAGACCATGTATGACATAGCACAAGCAGTACCAGGTCTGTGTAAGTCTTTGTACCTTCTACCTATACTTACAATGCACTTATAGCAACACTTTCTCAATAATTTTTTTTACCTTTTCTTTTCTAAATTTGGTGATCCTCCTCCAAATTCAATGAAGGGGAATCTTTAGAGAATATTCTAGTAACTTGACTTTTTGCTGGTGGAGGTGATTCTTTTCCAAAGGTAATATTATGTTGACATTAGCATCCGGTAAACCCTTTGACCCAGACTTTTCCTCTAAGCCCTAATCGAGCTAGGTCTGGTTTTTTGGACATAACTTGGCCATATGAGGTTGAAATAACACAAAAAATTTACAGTTGGAAAGCTAGTTCTAGTGCTAATCCGATTCTAAAAATGTTTTTATCAAAAAATTTACATACCATACCTCTAAAGTCAAACTTCAATTTTGCACTTTTGGGGCCATATCTTGCTCATCTAAACTCTGTTTTCTGAAAACTAGATTTTGTTAGAAATCTCTCAAAGTCCTTTATCTAGATCTTAGATCCTTTTCAACATAATATTTATTAGGTGCTCAAATATATCAATCTTGTCCTTTTTGGTTTCTTTCTTGGAAATGTGCAAATCAGTTGTTTTTCAGCGATTCAAGTGATTTTTTTTTGCATTGAAAGGATACATATTGTTTTATTAGTCCATTTATGTGTTGGCAATTGATACTCATCTGATATTATGGTGTTATCATTCATGGTAACACACATCATTTTGGGTTGGATACTTATCTGGTATCCTCCAGTAGTCAAGGTTTAACATCCGACATTCAAGGAAACTGACAAGCAAGGGAAACCAGCAAACTAGGAACCGGTATTTGGAGGCCGACATAGAAGATTGATCCGACAAAGGTTTTAGTGGCAACAGTGATGAAGATTAATGTTTATATTTTTGTCTAGGCCAACATATATTTATCTTTTGTAATATGATTGTAAGCCAACATAAGGCATTCATGTTTATGTATGTAAAGGGTATATAAGTCAGTCCGACTAGGTCATTTTGATATATAGATGTGATAGGTTATGTGATATTATGAGAGCGAGATATTGATCGACGGAATGTGAATGTAATGATCTGTTGTCGGTATTGTTTATTTTTCAAGAGGATTGGGAAGCAAACAAGGTTATTGGTAAGGAAGGAGACAGTGATAACCGATACAATCTGTACTTAAACTAGAACTCATCCAGCATATCTGATGCACACTCAAAGTTCAGAATTTTGTTTCTAATTCATTACTTTATATCTATAGTCAGTGAGGCTCTTTTGTGATGAACAGTGCGCTCTAGGCAGTGTGTCTTGCTACATGTGCATGCTTGCATCTTATGTAATATTTATTCAACTGACCAATGGATAGATATTGTGGGTCACAAATCCCACCATGGTTTTTACTCTTTGAGGTTTTCCACATAAAAATATGTGGTGTTATGGTGTTGATCTTTGTGGTTGCTTTGTTCTTCATTATATTTTGTTTATATGCATACCGACTGTTAATTGGTAAAGTATCTAAAGGAGTTAAATTTTACATAACTGGTAGAACACTGATTCATCCCCCCTCTCAGTGTTCTTGGATTCCAACAATTGGTATCAAAGCCTGGTGCCTCGGAATAAGTCTAACAAATTGATGAAGATCATGTATCTGGAATCCATGGAGATGAGTTCGGAGAAAGAACTTGAAGTAGCACTTGAAGACTTTGATTCTGAAATATTGAAGAACTTGAAGCTAGAAGATGAGTTGAACTTTGCAAAAGAATTCATCCTTACCCTGCAGGAGAGGTTATCATCTACTCAAGCTAAAAGGAAGGAACTCTTACAAAATCGGGATGATTAAGAAAAGAATGCCCTTAAGGAACTATGTCAGAAGCCGAGTCAGGAGAATAATGTCATGAAGAATGAGATGCAAGCCATAACCATGAGGATGTCCAAGGAGATTGAAGACCAGAAGAAGAATGAAGAAAATCTTGCCATATCTCTGAAAGAAAAATCTAAGGAATGCATTAGGTTGGTATATGAGAATGACATGTTGAGAACTAAATTGGTACAATCATATAATAATGAGCAAGAGTGGGAAAGAATGGTGACAATCCTAAGAAGTGATCTAGATGCTGCAAATGATAACTCAATGATGAACAATGAGTACCAAACCGATACTGAGAGGGGGGGGGTGAATCAGTACAGGCACAAAAACTTTTCCTGAACTGGTTTGACTGCAAACAGTGATCTTGACTGGCAATCACTAACACCGGTCAGAACCAGATTACTATGGGTTAAGGACAATGAGACTGTGAAAGATATAAACTGGAAACACTTATCTTTCCACACAACCTACACACTCATTTCCACATTATCCTTGTGCATAAACAGCTAATCTATCATCAAAACAATAATAACTTGCTAGATCAACATGATTCAGCGCTTGACAGAAAACAACAAAACATCACATGAAAAGGAAATCACATATGACACACATATTTTTCACGTGGAAACCCAACTGGGAAAAACCACAGTGGGGATGAATACCCACAAGCTGTTTTTGAACTCTTTAGAAGTCTTCTTTATTAGGAGCCTAGTCCGGTTAAAGACTATTACAACAGGTTCTGTTAGGAATCGATCCTATTAGGGATCACCCGGTTAAGGGATGGCTAGAATAACTGGTTAAGGGTTAAACCCTATTAGAGGTTACCTTATTAGAGGATTTTTTGAACTCAATGGCTTTGAGTCACCCTATTAAAGTATTTACAACAAGCTAGTTAAAGCTACCCGGTTAAGGGATTTTCCAACTGTTGAAGTGGTTAGAGATCAACAGGTATTACAATGATCTAGTAATAGCACTCAATGCCAATGTAGATCCACTTTAGTTCCTTCCTTATGCACACACACTCTGCAGGTATCAATTTTCTTATTTGGTCTGGCAAGAATCACGTATCTTTGCACTAAGATACACACACAACATTTGCCAACAAACTGAGCATGAAACACAACATCGACCTTATAGGAAACAGATAGGTCGGTAGCATAAACCCTAAACCCTAGACATTTAGGTTGAGAAAATCAGTCGGTTCAATCCTTACCATTGAACACTTTGCTTTTGAATACAATGGTCTTGAACAGATCTCAAGACATTCTCCATCGTTCATTCTTCACCGCTTCATGGAGGCGATAACCCATCACGCGTTCTCCACTGTTTGTAGAGACTTCGCACATTCCTGAGGTAGATAGGATCAATCTCCTTCATGCAAGATCCTTCACGCACATGAGGCTGACATGGCAACATGATCTTATCTCTATTATAATGCTAACTCATCACACAATGTCATTGATTGAATCACACAAGCTCGAAGCACTTCAACCAGAAACCCTGAAGCTAAGACTACCGACCGGTAGTCATACCATATAAAGCCTTGATAGAAAACATTTAATATGCCGGTTCACATTTCATCATATCAGTTCACCTGAACAAGCATACCACTTCACCTTTTGCACATATACCGGTTCACAACATTATACCGGTTCACTTTGCCAGTTGCTTAACTTCAATAAACTGGTTCACTCTTCAACATATTGTCGGTTCACTCTTCAGCATATTACCAACTCTCTCTTCAGCATATTGACATCAATGACAACACAATAGCATCATGTCAACATATTCTGCACATATGCCAACAACAAATGAATACAAAGAAAATTTTAGGGTCAGTTCTGCAAAGCTTGATGAATTATTGAAGGATCAAAGAGACTCTGGAGACACTAGAGATCTTGGATTTGAGCATGGAGAAAGCTCCGGTACTACAAATCGAGAGAATCCACCAGACAACCGGAATCAAAAATCACTAGTAAGGCAACCCAATGCACATAAATTTAATGGTAGACGCTTTGTTTGCAATAAGTTTGGTCATAGAGAAAGTCAATGCAGAAATAGAGAAAATTAGAATAATAATTCAGTTCCCGGTTAGTGTTCAAATTGTAAAAAGTATGGTCATAGGACTACAGATTGTAGAATTAATGTGAGATGTCATGCATGTGGAAATTTTGGGCATATGGATAATCAATGTAGGTCAAGAATGATCAAGATTACAACAAGGCAATTTAGAAGAACAATGTCACTTGCTATGCATGCAACAAAATAGGACATATTGCTAAATTTTACAGAAGCAAGAACCCACCAACAGGAAATGATGAGAAGAGAAAACAAAAGGTTGACAATATCTGGAAAGAGCATGAGAAGAAGTGGATCAGAAAATATGAGGATCAATCGGCTGAAGCAAATGCCCCAGTTACTCAACCAATAGAGAAAAATGTTTCTACACGAGTAGGAGACTCATCTGGTAACTAAGGCATTAGCCTTAAGGGGAGGCAAATTGATGACAGATCTTGCATTACCCCCAGTAGTGGTCTAAAAGCTTGTTTCAGACTTTGGAAAAGTGTGTCTGGAGATTCACCAGCACAGATTTGATGTATCTTGGATTGGTATGATATACTGACATGCATTTATGTCAATGAGGAATTAGGGTTCCACAAGTTAAAAGGCTAAAGTGATTCATTTTTTTATCACCAAGTACTCATAGAGAAGCAGAGCGAGTTTAAGGTGACCTAAGGCGATTAAGAGAATTTTCAAGCAAATTCTAGTACATTCAAAGCGGATTTTCAAGGGTTTTCATTGGCAAAGTCTGTGAGGTATTTTCTTGATTTTTAAGCTATCTTTTCAAATCGCAATGGCTTCTAGATCTGCTCCCAGTCTGGCAGATGTGGCAACCACTATTGTGGCTGACATTAAGGATCGTCCACGCCTAGTTTTCAAGAAGTATCCCTAGATTGAAAAGGTTGATGATTCAGTTGGTGTGTTTTCAAGCGTTCATGAAGGAATACTGTATGTCGAGGATGTCAGGGCATATATTCACTGCACCTTGGAGGAACTAGGAACATCAGAGATCAAGGCCATGTATATGACAACATTATTGGACAAGAATGGTATGACGAAACTAAAATTCAAAAATCTAAAGGATTAGGGTTTCACTAATATTTTGGAGATGCTTGAGTTTGACTATGAAATAATCTAGTATGTGTTGAGCCATGTCCATGGTGAATTCATATGGCCAGACGAGACTTACAAGATCACTAAGGAGGATATTCTTGCAATGACCGGTTCACCCCGGGATGGATAAACACTAAGAAAGAAGAAAATTTTGAACAATGAAGTCAATAAGTTAATCGATGCCACTTTTGACAACCGGTCAATGAGGATAAGCACTATCAGGGACAAGGTCGTGTAATTTACCAATATGATCATTGGATACAAGGTAACTCAATCTAATCAATTGAACTCTGTCTCTAGTTCTTGTACCTACTATGGACATAAGATGGTTACGGAGAATGAGAAATATGATCTCTATCAATGGATGTGCGATGATTAATTTTGAATCTAGGGAAGATTAAGGGAGAAAAGAAAGGTGTATTTCGGTATGGAAATCTTGTTGTTTGCTTGATGCTTTTCTTTCTTAATGAGACCTCGAGATCTGGATTTAGGCAATGGGCCTTTTACATTCCGGTAGGGAAGAAAATCAAGGATGCCTTAAGAAGCATAGGTCAGAACAGGGACAACATTCTATGGGGTTATTTCAAGGCTTTTCAGAAGACAATGAAACAAAGGGAAAGATTTCCTAAGCACATTGTTGATAAGTACTCTATTGAGATCTACTTTATGGTTAAGAATGATGAAACTTTAATGGAAGAAGTGCAGCCTAGAAAGGTATGGATAATTGAGGTGGGCCATGAAGTTGATGCAAAAATATTGGATCTATATGACAAGATGCTTATAGATTCCCTAGTAGATGAGTTAGAGAAGACTTTTGGGATAGCTAAATAGAAGGAATTGGAGGTGAAAATAGGATTCGGTAAGAAGAAAAGGGAAAGTTAGATAAAGAAGGTAGGAAAGGCTGTTGAGAAGATGTCTATTGAGATGAAACAGATTATTGGATTAGCAGTGTCATCTCCTCTGGCAATAGTTCAGGTCTCACCAGTAGAAGAAAATGGCAAAGGTATGAGGAAAGGTAAGAAACCAAAAACCTTTATTGCCCCTATTGCTTATGGATCTGAGACTGAAGATGAACCTCCTAAGATAACCAATATTTACATGAGAATTCAGAGGAAGAAGCCAGAGGAAGGAAAACAACAGAAAACTAAGGTCACCCCTCAGGCAGCTCACAGGCAATCGTTGAAGGAGAGGAAGCCTACAGAGAAGAGGAAACCAGTGAAAGAGACAACTCCCACTCCTGGTAAGAAGAAGAAATTTGAATTGGATTTGGCTCTTGAATCAGGTAAAAGTGTTAAAGTTATCCCTCCTTTATCTATAGATGAATTGGTAGATCAAATTACTAAGGAGGAATTTCACGTAATTTACAATACTACTATGAAAATATGGATGATGTTGAGAAAAAGGAAATTGAGGAAGCAATTTTATTATACCTAGATATATATAAGAAGGTCTTACTTGAGATAGAGAAGCAAATTCCGATAGAGTTTTATAATAAATTAGATGCTAGGAGATTATTTGCACTTGAGGAAGATAAACATATAAAGATTCAGGAATTCCTTACTATTTGTGGTGCAATAACTAGAGATGAGATGCAGCAGTTTCTTGAATTTGCTAATAAAATATTTTTTCGGAGTAAGCACAGGCATATCAGCTTAATGGTAGGAAGAGTGAATGAAATAGATAAGGAGACACATGAAGCATGGGTACAATTCTTTGTTGATAATCCAAGATTCTTTACATCACCAGTTATTCCTCCTAAGTTTGATATTCCAAACATCTCGGTCAATGCTAGAGGGAAAGGTATATTAGGTGAAGATCCACCAATTTTGGCCAAGAAAATAACTGAGGATATTCCTCCGGTAGTCACAAATATACAAGATATAGAGGAAAATAAACCGGAAGATAATATTGAGGACAATTTTCCTTTGATTATTGATATAATGGTAAAAGAAATATCTGCACCAAGTGGTGAATCCACCGGTGCTGAGGAGAAGGTAGAGGAGAAGAAAAAAGGACTAGGATAGATTGAAATCAGCTCAGGGTACCGACACCCTCACCGGTTGTTGGTCCCTCATTGTTGGCACTTGACACATCCGGTCAAGTAGATTTCAGGCATTTTGGAGAGAAGAACGTAGAGAAGTTGAACAACTTTGAGTTAATGTTTGTTGTAGCTTAGAAGTTAATGAAGGAAGGATCTAAGGACAAGCGAGTGATTGAGCAATCCATTCCAGCCTTGTAGTAGCTTGCACCGAAACACAAGGTTAATCAGGTAGCTAGTTCCTTTGATAAGCTTAAAGGTTTGACTGAGCACATTACAAAAGAGTATAAAACTCTTCAACATGTGTCAAACTGATAGTTGACGGAAAGATACAATGTAGCTAAGAAGGTCACTTGTGATAATATGATAACATCAGACAAAGCTAAGCTAACAGAAGAAATAACAAGGATTGATGAAGCACCTCACCAATGTAGTCATATATACCGGTCTTGCACTAACACAACAAAAATAATAGCAGACCTGGACAATTAAATTATGGAAGATAAGGACAAGATAGAATAACTTGTAGTCAATTTTGATGGTACTGGGTCATTGACCAGCACTGTTGATGGTCAAATTTTGATTTTAGAGTAAAAAATTTCAGCCTTGGAGAAGGACAAGGACAAGTTAATCTGGCAGGCCAGAGAATTGAGAGGCTTAGTAAGTCCCCGACTTAATACTTTGTTACTTCATAAGCGGGAAAGTATGGAACAGATGAATATGCCAACACTAGCAACATTAACAGAAGAAGAATTGTGTGCTTACATTCTCAATGGGTTTGTATCAATTTTGGAAACCTTAAAATCTAGTTGGGACGCTTATTTGGCATTTTTGAAGGGTGCTTACCCAGATATATTCAAGTACATCTAGATCCGATAAACATAATTTTTTATTCTTTCATTTATTTGCCTCAGCTTTGGCATTGATGTCAAAGGGGGAGAGGTTGGATGTGAAAAATATTAAGGGACATAAGAAGTAATGTATATCTTGGGGGGAGCAGCTTTTTGAGATTAATTTTTGGGAAGTTTGTGGACAAGAACTGGAACACCACTTCATTGATCCATTTTTCACATGAGTGTTGCCATCAATGCCAAAGGGGGAGATTGTTGGCAATTGACACTCATCCGGGTTTATGGTGTTTTCATTGATGACAACACACATCATGTTGTTGGCCATTTGGTGGAATTGATTATTTGTTGCATTGTTGTTTTATCATTGATGTCAATGCTAGTTGTCTGGATGCTTTACAAGCACCCTTCTGGTCCCGGTAAGTTAAGTGGTTTCTGGTTAACTTCGATCTGACATGATCCGGAAGGCTCTAGTATAATTTAGTGATGGAATTGGATTGTTCATAATACTTATACTCATATTTGGTCAGTTGGTTTTGGTCTGGTGATTGGATGCTATCATGCTTGCTTAGAAGATTGGTTTTTGGTTGCGGTGAGGGTTTCACCGGAAGAAATTTTAGTGGAGATCTTGGAAGAATTGTATAATTGGTGTTGGTGCAGCTTTTGATGGAGTTTTAGGATGTTGTTGGTGATCATGTTTGAGACTTGGCAGTTGGAGATCATTGCCAAAGCGTGTGGACCTATACTTGGTCCCGGTTGATCTAGGTTATGAATCAACTTTATGTAACATGTGGATAGGACCAATTGATGTATTTTTCAGGATGTCTTATGTGTTGATATTATTTGTTTGTTCTAAGGCCGACATGGTTTGTAATTATGTAATCAATTTATTATCTGGTGGCTGACCTGATTGTTTATGGTCGAGGGTTTGTATATATAGATGTAAGATCTCATTGTAGATCATCATGGTTAATGTAAGAGGTCATTGTCAAGGAATGTAATGTGTGAATAATGTAATATCATTCAAGTAGAGGATTTGGTTGATCATTGGAGATCGAATTGGGTTTATGTAAGAGGATTTAGTCCTCCAGTATTGAGCTTAACCAGAACTATACTCAAGCATAGGAAATGCTATATTTTGCAGTTCAACACTTCTCTGGATTGTAGTCTGGATTTATATGTAGTTAGTGAGGCTCTTTTTGTGATGAGAAGTGTTCTCTAGGTTGTTGGCCTTCTTGCAAGTGTAGGCCCCTTCATTGTAGTTCACATACTTATTGCAGAAGTATTATCTGACTATGGGTAGGCCTCCCACCATGATTTTTCCCTTTACCGGGTTTTCCACGTACAAATCTTGGTGTTGTGTGGATGACTTTTATTCTGTAATTACTGTTTATGCTTAATTGGATTAACTGCTATTCCGGTATTATTGTTTTGGGTTTTGTTATTAAAGTTTTAATTGTTGAATGTTTCTATAATCTGAGAAAACTGATTCACCCCCCCCCCCACTCTCCCAGTTGTCTTTTGGTTATCTGAACTTATGCCCCTCCGATAGAAACTTGATTGATGCGGTTTTGCATCAGTTCGACATGCACTATCTGAGATACTATTCATTACAGCACTGATGTGGGATGCTACTGCTCAGGGGGAGTAGTCAGCTTTGTGATTCAGAGTCTTATGTTTTTGCTTTGATATTTCTATCAGATTTCTGGCATTGATGTCAAAGGGGGAGTGATATTGATGTGAAAAAGTAAATGTCAAAGGGGGAGAGATATGAAAAGGGAGAGATATTGATACTCAAAGCTATATGCAGGTGATTGTTGGTTATCTTCCATAGGGGAAGACTTGTTTGGCATTTCTTGGTACTTACATGTTTTTCACATCTATTAATTCCATCAATGCCAAAGGGGGAGATTGTTGGCCATCTAGTGGAATTGATTATGTGTTGTATTAATTTTTTGTCATTGATGTCAGCACTAGCTGTCTGAATGATTTATTGGTACCCTTCTGGTCCTAGTAAGTTAAGTGGTTTCTGGTTAAATTGGATGTGGCATGATTTGGAAGGCTTTGGTATAATTTGGTGATGGAATTGGCTTGTTCATAATACTTATACTCATATTTGGTCAGTTGGTTTTGGTCTAGTGATTGGATGCTATCCTACTTGCTTAGAAGATTGGTTTCTGGTTTCGGTAAGGGTTTCACTGACATAAATTTTAGTGGATATCTTTGATGAATTGCATAAGTGTTGTTGGTCCAGCTTCTGATGGAGTTTCGGGATGTTGTTGGTGATCATGTTCGAGACTTGGCGGTTGGAGATCATTGCTGAAGCATGTGGACCTATACTTGGTCCCGGTTGATTTAGGTTATGGACCAGCTTTAATGTAATGTGTGGATATGACCTATTGATGTATTTCCAGGATGTCTTATGTGTTGATATTATTTGTTTGGTCTAAGGCCTGCATGGTTTGCAATTATGTAATCGGTTTATTATTTGGTGCTCGACCTAATTGTTTATGGTCGAGGGTTTGTATATATAGATGTAAGATCTCATTGTAGATCATCATGGTTAATGTAAGAGGTCATGGTCAAGGAATGTAATGTGTGAATAATGTAATATCATTCAGGTAGAGGAGTTGGTCGATCATTAGAGATCGAATTGGGTTTATGTAAGAGGATTTAGTCCTTCGGTATTTAGCTTAACCGGAACTGTACTCAGGCATAGGAGATGATATCTTTTGCAGTTCACCACTTCTCTAGATTGTAGTATGGATTTATATGTGGTCAATGAGGCTCCTTTTGTGATGAGAAGTGTTCTATAGGTTGTTGGCCTTCCTGCAAGTATAGGCCCCTTCATTGTAATTCACATACTTACTGCAGAAGTACTATCTAACTGTGGGTAGGCTTCCCACCATGGTTTTTCCCTTTACCGGGTTTTCCACGTACAAATATTAGTGTTGTGTGGATAGATTTTATTCTGTAAATACTATTTATGCTTAATTGGATTAATTGTTATTCTGGTATTATTGTTTTGGGTTCCGATATTAAAGTTTTAATTGTTGAATGTTCCTATAATCTGAGACAACTGATTCAGCCCCCCCTCTTAGTTGTCTTCCGATTATCTGAATTGTCTAACACATTTTGGGTTGGATACTTATCCAATATCCTCAGGTATTCAAGGTTTAACATCCGACATTCAAGGAAATTGGCAATCAAGGGAAACTAACAAACTAGGAACTGGTATTTGGAGGCCGACATAGAAGATTGATCCGACAAAGGTTTTAGTGGAAATAGTCACAAAGATTAATGCTTATTTTTTTGTCTAGGCCGACATGTACTTATCTATTGTAATATGATTGTAAGACAACATAAGACATTCATGTTTATGTATGTAAAGGGTATATAAGTCAGTCCAGATAGGTCATCTTGATATATAGATGTGATAGGTTATGTGATATCATGCAAGCAAGATATTGATTGACAAAATGCGAATGTAATGATCTATTGTCGTCCTTGGTTATTTGTCAAGAGGATTGGGAAGCAAACAAGGTTAGCGATAAGGAAGGAGATAATGATAACTGGTACAATTTGTACTTAAACCAGAACTCATCCAGCATATCTAATGCACACTCAGAGTTTAGAATTTTGTTTGTAATTCAGTACTTTATAGATGTAGTCGGTGAGGCTCCTTTGTGATGAGCAATGTGCTCTAGGAAGTGTGTCTTCCTGAATGTGTCAGCCCCCATCTTATGTAATATTTATTCAACTAGCCAGTGGATAGATATTGTGGGTCACAAATCCCATCGTGGTTTTTCCTCTTTGAGGTTTTCCATGTATAAATTTATGGTGTTATTATGTTGATCTTCGTGGTTTCTTTGTTCTTCATTGCATTTTTTTAATATGCATACCGACTATTAATTGGTAAAGTATCTAGAGGAGTTAAATTTTACATAACTGGTAGAAAACTGATTCACCCCCCCTCTTAGTGTTCTTGGATTCTATCATTATGTACTTTGTTTCATCATTTATCATAAATACAAATCATATTGCACCTCAAACTACATTCAACTTCTATGGTTGGAAAAAAAAGAGAGATTTACCTAAAGCATTTGAGATTATATAGAGTGGCCATGAGTACAAAACTTGAGCCAAAAGGCACTAATAAAAAAATAAATGGTTCAATAGGTGTGATGATTCTTTTAGGACATTATGCATGTCTATGTCTCTAGATCTTCTCTTTCATGTTGATACTTGCACCCGATCAGATCTAGACTCCTTTGAAATCCCTATTTGGGAAGCAAGATGAATTGAGGGGATTTTAGTTGGATAATTATCTTCTTGGCTTGTGAAGAAAGGGAAAACCAATGCAAGGTTAGATGGTTAGTTTAAACACAAATAAGCATAGAAAACCAAACAAAAGCATAAACTAACAAACTTATACCTTGCAAGAGAGGGTTCTCTCTTGTTCCTCTAATTGATCTTGATGAAGTAGAGGCACCCTTGTGCTCCAATTGTTTGGATATTCTCTTCTTGATGGGTGTGGAATTCTCTCCAAATTCACAACAATATTAGTGGATTAGGATTGGATTTGGATTATGATGGATAAGGAATGGATAGATTTGGATGAAAAATGATTTTTCTTGGATGAGGGATTATTTGGATATTATGAGGACATTATGTGGATATGATAGAAGAAGATAGAGGAAGAAAGGGGTAGCATAAGATTAGAAGAAGATTCCATGTAGTGATTTTTGAGGAAATGAGACTCCAATTTATAGATTAGAGGAGGCCAATGGAGGGCCAAGATTGGTTATGGTATGAAGGATTGAGATTGATTTGGGATGGAAGACATGGATCAAGGAGAGGACAAGGTGTGGGAATCAAGAGATATGTCATAAAGGCATTTATTATCCCCACACCTCTCAAGGTTCATGAGGAAGATCTCCCAAGCACATTAGGAAGAGAAAAAGGAATATAAAATTCCTTGGGGGGAGGGAGGAGGAATAAAAAATTCCAAAATAAGAGGATGCATGGGAAGATTAAAATAATTTGAATTTCTTTAAAAGGATCAAGGAGATTAGGGATGTGCAAATGATTAAGGGGATTGATTAGGTGGCTTGATGAGTGATTAGAGTGCAAGTGGGAAAGTTAGGAGGATGTGACATTAGGAGAGAGAATGAGTGAAGGAATATAAAATTGGAGAACATGCTTTAAGGAAGAATTAATTAGGCTAAGTGAGGATTAGAAGAAGTGATTTGTAGGAATCACTTTAGTTAGGTTAATTAATTAAAATTAATTAACTAAGTGGGTTTTAGAAGAAATAATGGTTGAGGTGACTTTAGAAGAATGGGGAAATAATTAAATTATTGATAAATTAATTATTGCAATATAGTGATAAGATTGATTAAATTTGATTTAATTAACCTTAAGAAGAAATGAATTAACACAATTAAACTGGTTAATTATGTTGTCAGGCTTAAATTAATTAAATAATTTAATTAATTTTAGGTGTCTACATTTTGCCCCTCTTTGATATAGCGTCATTAAGTGATGTTATATCAAAGAAGAATAAAACATAGTGGATGAAGAATATGTACTAGTAGAAAGATGCCCCAGTCATAGGTGAGATGAGGAAGGATGATGAGGAGGTAGTGGTATGCCCCCTCAAGAGGACATGTGGGTTCTAAGAACATGGGTGCGCTCTCGAAATGGATAGGAGGACTAGATAATGAAAAAAATGAATATGATGAAGGGGGAGTGAATGAATAAATTGGAGTCTCCAAGATAAATGGGTGAAATGGGATGAATGAATGAAATGGAGTGGATAAGATTTCTTGTTGTGTAGATGTGGAGAGAAAACCTAGTTTTGATATTGTCATAGGTTATCCACACCGTTGATTATAGGAAACATGATGTTTTGAATAATAGAGGCGTAGACTAGACTCCCAAATAATAGGTATCTCTATGTACATAGGTTCACAAACATCGATGATGATATAAATGCGAGACTATAGGATCGTATAAGAGAAACCATCAAACACGCCATACCACAAAAACAATACCCCATTATACACTAACCAAGACATGCCAAGATATAGGATGATCGGGGTAGCCTTGAATAGGTACAGTCCTGGGACATAAGATAAAAATCAAAGCAAAAAGCTCAATCATGCAAATAACATGCACATGACTAGCTGATATCTCTTGCCAAGAGTAGGACATGGATTTGGTTAGGATACTAGACATGGAAAGGATACATCTCAATGCACAGGAAGATGGATTTGGATAAAATACTAGACATGGGAAGGATGCATCCCGATGGGCAGGGAAATGGATAGATTGATAGATGCAAGAGACAAGATGGTGTGCGAGATCTCTAGGTGAGAGGATTGCTACTTGGATTTGATTAACACAGTATGGATGGGTGTTTGGATTACATGTGAGTCAGTATAAGCTCAGATAGATGGGAAAAGCTCAGTGTGATGGGGGTCATAAATGGATTAGATAAAATGGGAGGGGCATAAATGATTGAATAGGATTGGATTGGATGGGTAATATGATATGATATGATGGGATTGGTTTATGGATATAGGATAAATGGAGGTGGGCCAATGGAAAGGTCAAGACCAAAGGTAGGAATGAGGGATGAATCTAGATAAGATGAGGGATATGAGATGGAGGATGTGGATAGGATAGTCAAGAGAAAAAATAGGAAAGGAGGATGGACTGAGATAGGATGAGGATAGAGGATAATGGATATGGATAATGCAGATGGCAAAACAACATGGATGATGCTTTCCCCCAAGTGTAGAGTGCAAGAAGACGAGGGGACTACACATGATGCTTGCTTCCGGAATCTAGTTTCATGGATATTATATATGCTATAATAGAGCAAGAAGGATAAGAGATGTGAGATGAACTGGGATTGACTTGGTAAATGGGCTGGGATGGGAGACATGGATAGGTGAAAGTTGGATAATTTTGAGGGATGTATGAGCTAGATGTGGGTGGTTGATAGGGTGATCCATGAACTTCCATGAGCATTTTCTCATACCAAGCTTTAAAGTTTGGATGTGGATTAGCCATGCAACCTCAAAATGATGAGAATGGGGGGATAAGTTGGGATTGGATAGACTTGATTGAAAAAAAGTAATGAGATGATGTTAGATGAACATGAGGACTAGGACTTAGCAACTTTAGATTGTATTGATGGATTGATTTGATTTGATTTGATTTTCTTGGATCAAGTTGAAGTTTATTAGATTGGATTGGTCCTTGGGTTAGGACAAGATTTATTTGGATTAAAATGAAACCTTATCCCTTGGATTAGGACCTTAAGTGAGGTGTGAAAGGATCCAAATGATTAAAACTTCTTCTACTTAGGGTGGACTTGCGCACCTAACAAAAATAGGGAAAAAGGATCCAAATGGTTAAGACTTCTTCTACTTAGGGTGGACTTGTGTGTCTAAGAAAAATATGGCAAAGGATCCAAATGATTAAGCCTTCTTCTAATTAGGGTGGACTTATATGCCTTAGAAAAATAGGGCAAAGGATCCAAATGATTAAGCATTCTCCTACATAGGGTGGACTTGTGTGCCTAAGAAAAATATGGCAAAGGATCCAAATGATTAAGCCTTATTCTACTTAGGGTGGACCTACATGCCTAAGCAAAATAGGGAAATGGATCCAAATGATTAAGCCTTCTTCTACTTAGGGTGGACTGGCGTTCCTAATCAAAATATGGAAAACGATCCAAATGATTAAGCTTTCTTCTACTTAGGGTGGACTTGCATGCCTAAGAAAAATAGGGCAAAGGATCCAAATGATTAAGCCTTCTTCTACTTAGGGTGGACTTGCATGCCTAAGAAAAATATGGCAAAGGATCCAAATGATTAAGCCTTCTTCTACTTAGGGTGGACTTGCATGCCTAAGCAAAATAGGGAAAAGGATCCAAATGATTAAGCCTTCTTCTACTTAGGGTGGACTTGTGTGCATAAGAAAAATAGGGCAAAAGGATCCAAATGACTAAGCCTTCTTCTACTTAGGGTGGACTTACATGCCTAAGAAAAATAGGGCAAAGGATCCAAATGATTAAGCCTTCTTCTACTTAGGGTGGATTTGCATGCCTAAGAAAAATAGGGCAAAAGGATCCAAATGATTAAGTCTTCTTCTACTTAGGGTGGACTTAAGTGCCTAAGAAAAATAGGGCAAAGGATTTAGGGTTTTGATCAACCCAAATGATTAAGCAAAGGTACTTGGGGAGATTCCTTACCAAGCACAAAAAGACAAGTGATGATTGATTAAAGATAAACGTCTAAATCAAAATTTCTCAAAATGTTGACTTTGGATTAGGATTGATGATTGATGATTGGATTAAAGGAATAGTGATTGATTGATTGGGATTTTTGGAGATTTGATTAGGTTGATGTGCTAAGTCCTCAAAGGTGAGAAGAAAATAATTATAGATTGATAGAAGGAAGAGGAAGGGGAAGACAACCTAGGAATGATTGATGATGGGATAAAGATATTAGGTTGGGGATTGATGATCATTTGGATGGATGAAAACTGATTGGGAGGTTTGACTTGAATGGTGGTAGTGAAAATAGGGGTTTGACAGTGATAAAGTGAAGATTGAATGGCTTGGTCAAATATGGGAATGTTTTGGATGTTATCTACTCTTGGAAAGAGAAATCAAACAATCACAAGCACATTGGCCGAGGCAACTCTTTATGACAAGCGTGAAAGTGAAGGTGGCCTAGATTAGCCCAAAAAGATTTTATAGTTTTGCACAAATGAAAAAACACTTGAACACATACAACTTAGGTTGGAAAGTGGAAACCATTCAATAGGCCTCTTGCACAAGTGATACCTCAAACAAGCAGACAGATAGAGATTCTAGTAGAAATGGCTCCCCCTTACAACACACTCACTTCTCGGTCATACCGAACTATCTTACCCCAAAGATCCAAGGATCTATTACATGGGGAATTCTTGTCTCATCTTGAGTGGGTACATGAGAGGTAACTTCAGGGTATGATCTACATCCCCTACACTATGAATATGAGATTTTGGGCTACTAAAATAAGGTTCTTAGTGAAATTTTTGAGGGATCACCAATCCAACAATGGATTCTCAAAGCAAGCCACTTAAGAATCTAACTGAGATCATCAGTGTAGGGAAGCCCCCCACATACATCGAATTCACTCAGCACTCCAGTCGCCTAACCAAATTATTTATATAATGACTCAGAAAACCCACTCGAGATCGGTCGAGAGAGTTGATATCCTCGACGTGTCCCAATTCGAGATACTCTTGTGGAGTGATGAAATCCCCAATCAAGAAATACCCCTCAACTACTAAAATGAAAAAGAGGGTGTTGTTGATCAATCATTCCCTTACACCCAAGATCAACGAAGGTGAGGGGAGAGGATACTAAAGTGCAATGGTGGGTCCACCCAACACTAAATGTGCCAATGCATAAGCCACAAAAGACAATTGTTTATTTTAGTCCCACATATATATGATTTTCTAACTAGAAATGCAACAAAACAATCTACTTTAGTGGAAAAATATGTCTTGGACAAGCATGCTACAAGAAAATAGATTAGTAGTTTGGAGATTATGCCTTGGACAAGCGAAAGTAGTTGCAACCACTCAAAATTCAATCAATAATAAAAAATTCCTAAGAACACAATGTAGGCATTGATCCACAGGCGGACGCGCTGAAGCACCTACGTATGCGTTAGAGAAGATCCACGCACCTAACAAAACAGAAAGAGGGAACCTTTGAAATTTGAAAATTTATAGAACTTAAATTCAAAATTTACCTAGCTCACACATGTTGAACTATATCACAGGCGCTGATGCATGTGCACAAGCACTGCTCAACAGAAAAATTAGTTAACCGAACTTGAAAATTCAAAATTTGAAAAAAATGGCAGGCTTGGTGGCTCAGTGGAGGCGCTGAACCAGAGCGCATGCGCTAATTTGCTTGCACAGGTGTTGATTCGCTTATAAACCTGAGAATTTAACTAATAGCCTAAAGTTAATAAAAAATAGACTAAAAATCTAACCTACAATTGTTTTAAGTTATTTTTAGATCATTTTTTACTATTTTTTGTGATTTTTGTGTGATTTTTTATTAGTATAAGACTAAAAATTGAAAATTTAATCTTAAAAAAAAGTGTCAAAAGACACTAGGGCGGACACACTGATCTACAGAGCCTGCAAAAACTAGATGGTCAGAAAATTCAAATTTCAAGTCAGAGGCATTGAACCATGATGAATGCACTGAAGTGGTAATCTTTGAGCTAAAAACACTTAAAACTCACAAAAGGTCAGAAATAGGGACATGGGTCCCACCGGGCATGCCAAAATGAAGCAAGGGAAAACCAATGCAAGGTTAGATGGTTAGTTTAAACCCAAATAAGTATAGAAAACCAAACAAAAGCATAAACTAACAAACTTATACCTTGCAAGAGAGGGTTCTCTCTTGTTCCTCTAATTGAGCTTGATGAAGTAGAGGCGCCCTTGTGCTCCACTTGTTTGGATATGATCTTCTTGATGGATGTGGAATTCTCTCCAAATGCACAACAAGATTAGTGGATTAAGATTGGATTATGATGGATAAGGAATGGATAGATTTTGATGAAAAAGGATTTGTCTTGGATGAGGGATTATTTGGATATTATGAGGACATTATGTGGATATGATAAAATAATATAGAGGAAGAAATGACAGCATAAGATTAGAAGAAGATTCCATGTAATGATTTTTGAGGAAATGAGACTCCAATTTATAGATTAGAGGAGGCCAATGGAGGGCCAAGATTGATTTTGGTATGAAGGGTTGAGATTGATTTGGGATGGAAGACATGAATCAAGGAGAGGACAAGGTGTGGGATTCAAGAGATATTCCATAAAGGTATTTCTTGTCCCCACACCTATCAAGGTTCATGGGGAAGATCTCCCAAGCACATTGGGAAGACAAAAAGGAATATAAAATTCCTTGGGGGGAGGAAGGAGGAATAAAAAATTCCAAAATAAGAGGATACAGGGGGAGATTCAAAGAATTTGAATTTCTTTGAAAGGATCAAGGTGATTAAGGATGTGCAAATGATTAAGGGGATTGATTAGGTGGCTTAATGAGTTATTAGAGTGCAAGTGATAAAATTAGGAGGATGTGACATGAGGGGAGAGAATGAGTGGAGGAATATAAAATTGGAGAACATGATTTAAGGAAGAATTAATTAGGCTAAGTGAGGACTAGAAGAAGTGATTTGTAGGAATCACTTTAGTTAGGTTAATCAATTAAAATTAATTAACTAAGTGGGTTTTAGAATAAATAATGGTTGAGATGACTTTAGAAGAATGGGGAAATAATTAATTTATTGATAAATTAATTATTGGACTATAGTGATAAGATTGATTAAATTTGATTTAATTAACCTTAAGAAAAAGGGAATTAATACAATTAAAGTGGTTAATTATGTTGACATGCTTAAATTAATTAAATATCAATTTAATTAATTTTAGGTGTCTACAACTTGAACCCTAATGATTTTGATCGCATCCAACATTTCTTCACCAAACTCAAGTCTCTCAAATTATAGTTGAAGCTGAAAAAATAAGGACTCTTAGTTTATTCTCTCTTTCCTTCAAAAGCTTGGTCTTGATTATTTAGTTTTTGTTTCCACATTTTATGCTACCAAAGATTCCCTTAGTTCTTGTTTCACCATGCCTTCACTTGATGAGTTTTCTTCTCAACTCACACAAGAGAAAATCAAGTTATTTTAGATGTGTAAGTTAAAATCTTCCAAATCACAAGCTCTTCTTGCTTCTCAAATTATCACAGATCATAAGGCTTCACATTGTAAAGGCAATAAATAGAAACACAAGGATTCCAAGTCATGATCAGCCCAAGGAAACACAATCACATAATTCTTTGGATTCTTCTTCCTCTCCCAAGAGAGCATCATCAAAGAAAGATAAGTCAAAGTGTGCACATTGCACCAAGCCAAGACATGATGATCGTGGATGTTATGCAAAGAAGATTGATGAGATACCACATCTTTTATAGAAGCACAATATTCAATCGACTTCATCTAGTAGATCTTCTTCTACCACTTTAGGATCTGAACATTCTAGTTATTCTTTATTATCATGTGGTGAAACAAAATGAAGAGCCATTCTCTCTTTGAATCCACACATCAGTCCTCTAAGTGGCGTCTTGATTTAGGAGCGTCACATCATATGGCATCATCATAGGTTATGTTCTCTTATTTAGAAAATCATGCATTTCCACAGATTTTGATGGGTAATAAAACTTACATGAGTGTTAATGGGAGTGGTTCTATTGAAGTTGATGGTGTCACATTCGTTAATGTTCTTCATCTCCCTACATTATCTTCCAGCCTTCTTTCCATCTACTAGATTACTCATAGTGGTACAAGAAAGATAGTTAAGTTCACCCTTGCTTTAGTGCTCATCAAAGATCTTCATAGTAGAGAGATTGTTATAGTTGGTAGCATTGGTCATGCACCTTGATTGTATGAGTTCTATCATACATCTCCCATTAAGCATGCAATTCCATTGACTGGTCCTACCTCTCATACATTGAGAATAGATCATAAGTCTGAGGAGAGGTTTGGTCACTTAAACCTATGTGTACTTTAGTCATCCACAGAGGTTCCCAACACTTGTTTTGATCATCTTCCACCTCCTTCTTCTTCAAAGTTTTTTTCATTTCAATAGGTTGATTTTTTCCTTCTAGTTTTAGCTTTAAAGTGGTATGAGTACTTGCCAAATATTTTAGGTTATTTAATAGATCACACACTTCAAACATTGGGAACATGATTGAGGATATTTAATTCCTCCTTGAAATTTTTTTGAGAATTCTTGTCATCCCATATTCAGTGCTTTCAAAGGCTTTTCATCAAGTATCTTCACAATTATTTGGATTTGCTTTAAGTTGATTTGGCATATCATGATTCAGACAATTGGATAGTTGAGCAATCTTCCATGGAACACATCATGAGCCTATTCCTTCCATCTCCTTTAATGTATTTTCTTGTGCCTTGTCCATTTGATTTTTTTTTTCCTAAGGGGAGGAATGTGGTTTGTCGCTCTTGGATCTTCATCAACATTCATGTGTACGCCTTCATCTTCAACATTGGATATTTTTCCTTATGGGGGGATACATTATATCTTCTTTTCTCTCCAATGGGAGGAATCTAATGGGATCCAAGAACACTAAGAGGGGGGGGGGGGTGAATCAGTGTTCTACCGGAATGGAGAAATTTAAATTTATTAACACAATAACTCAGCAACCTGTAAACATAAAATCATATAACAATAAGTAACAATGCAACCAAAAAGATGAACACCATAACACCATAGATTTATACATGGAAAACCTCAATGAAGAAAAAATATGGTGGGATTGGAGACCCACAATATATATCCATTGATTAAATGAATAAATATTACAATAAAGGGCCTGCACATGCAGGAAGACCAATAGCCTAGAACGCACTACTCATCACAAAAGGAGCCTCACTAACTATAGAAAACATTAGAGTACAATCCAAAATGAATATTGAAATGCAAGAATAACATCTCCTATGCTTGAGTACAGTTTCGGTTAAGCTCAATACCGCAGGTCTTAAACCTCTTACACAAACCCAATTCGATCACCTATGATCGACCAAAACTTTTGCATATAATTACAACTTTATTTGCACATAGATAATCCCATAACCCTAATCCCATGATCTACAAAGAGATCTTACACCATATTTATACCAACTCGAGACCTAAACAATTAGGTCAACCACCTAAAAAATAATACAATAAATTTGTTACATAATCCCTCAAACAAATGATAAACCAAGTTGGCCTAAGACCGAAACAACATAAACCAAACAATAAATCCAAACAATAACGCATCGGGAGCATCAACCAACACGTTACATAAACTGGTCCATAATCTAACAGAATAAGACCAGACCTATAATAGGTCGCCATAAGCCAAATGAAACACCACCGATCAATTGAAATATGAACATGATAACCATTAGCATCCTAATAATCCTTCTAGAAGTCGCACCAACACCACTTATCGGATTCATCAAAAGATCTTCATCAAAGCTCTGCCGGTAAAACCCTTATCGATAACCAAAAGGCTTACTAGAACAAATGATATCTTCTGGATCATCAAATCTCGAACCAACTAAATATGATATGCATTAGGAACACGCGAATAACCAATCCATACCAATTCCAATAGTTGGAACATGCCAGAGAAGATCTCCAAATCAACATCATAAACCAATCACTCCACCAAAACCTAGTAGACATCAAAACAACTAGTCTTGACATCAATGAAAAACATCAATGCATCACATAATCAATTCCTCCAAATTGTCAACAATCTCCCCCTTTGGCATTGATGGCAACACTAGATGTGAAAAACATCCAAGTGCCAAGAAATGCCAAACAAGTCTCCCCCAATGAAAGACAACCAACAATATCTCAAAATGATATAACAATGAAGTTTTGAACCAATAGACCAAACGCCCCCTGTGAATGATATCCTTGTTAAGATTTGTTTTTCACATAAATATCTCTCCCCCTTTGACATCAATGCCAAAAATCTCACATAAACATCAAAGAAAAATCATAAATCCTCTGAACCACACAGCTGACTACTCCCCCTGAGTAGTAGCACCACCTCATCAATCTAGAATGAATGATAGTTTTTATAATGCATGGCGGAATGATGCCAATTATCATCACTCAAATCTCTACCGGAGGGGAAGAAACTCACAATCTATCTCAGAAGTACTCAAATGATTCCTTAGGAAAAGGTTTAGTGAAGATATATGCAATCTTCTCTTTAGTGTTCACATAAACCAATTTGACTTCATTTGCTTCCACCTTCTCCTTCAAAAAATTATACTTGATAGACATGTGCTTTGTCTTAGAATGAAATAATGGATTCTTTGATATGTCAATAGCAGCAAATTTATCACAATTAATAACTACAAGTTCATTACAATCTACCCTTATATCCTTCAACGTTTTCTTCATCCATAGAACCTGTGTATAGTTAGTAGTAGCAACAACATACTCAACTTCAGTAGTAGATAAAGAAGTACATGACTGTTTCTTGCTTATCCATGAAACAAGTTTCTTTCCAAGAAAGAAAGATCCACCGGATGTTCTCTTTTGGTCATCAACATCTCTGGCCCAATCCACATTTGTATATGCATATAGTGTAAAGTCATTATAAACCAAAAACCATACCTCAAAATCCCTGAAAAAATATCTGAAAATCCTAGCTACCGGAGCCAGGATTCAACATAATCAGTTACTTCCTTCTTAGAATATCCTTTGTAAACCAATCAAGCCTAGTTCCAATAACATCCAAGTCCATGTATTGTCCTTTTATAACTCATCCAATTCCTCTTCCATAGATTACATCCAACATTCATCCTTACATGCTTCAATAACTGATGTCAGTTCAAATTGAGATATTAAACATACCTCATCAACTGCCAACCTTCTTCTTGTCCAATTATCTGATCTTCTGAATGATTCAACCTTAGATACCTAGGAGTCTTCAAATTTTTTGTTCCTTTGCTTTTATCTTCAGTTACTGTTGAATTTTCTAATGCTCGCGGGATAACTGGTTCAACATTTTGTTCTAATACAGGTGCTACTAGTTGAGTTATAACCATTTCTCTTCTGGTTCTCTCTCATAAGTGTTGATTACTTCTCATCCACCTTGACATTAGCACTCTCCACAATTCTCTGCAATCTTTGGTTATAACATATATATGCTTTTCTTTCATTATAGTAACCAATAAATATCCCTTCATCACATCTACAATCAAACTTCCAATTCACTCCCAAAGATTCTAAAGTACTTAACTGTAGATGTATGACCAAACCATAACTCATAAAGTGACTTACCAGTAAACCAAACTAAATCCAAGATCCAACAAATCTTCACTGGCTAACCTTCAAACTAATTTCTCTTAAGTCTAAAACAGGCTTCCAGACCACTACTAGGGGCAATGCAAGATCTGTCATTAATTTTCCTCCCCCTAAGGTGAATGTCTTAGTTAGCAGATGAGTTTCTTGTCGGTGCAAGAACATTCTGCTCTGTCGGTTGAGAAACCGGGGTATATGCTTCAGCTAAATGAACATTTGGGGCATTAAATTCTATCGGTTTATCCTCATAATTCATAACACACTTCTTCTCATGCTCCTTCCGAATATCATCAACCTTCTACTTTCCCTTTTCATTAGATTTATCACTTCCTGCCGGTAGGTTCTTGCTTTTGCAAAATTTAGCAATATGTCCTTCTTTGTTGCATGCATAACAAGTTACATTATTCTTTTGAATTGCCTTACTATAGCCTTGTCCATTCCTTGACCTACATTGATCAGCCATATGTCCAAACTTTCCACATGCATGACATTTCACATTCATTCTACAATCCTCTGTCCTATGACCATACTTTTTACAATTTGAACACTAACCAGAAATTGAGTTATTATTCTAATTTTTTCTATTTCTGCATACCAAACTTATTGAAAACAAAGCATCTACCATTAAATTTATGTGCATTGGGTTTCCTTACTGGTGATTTCTAATTTTGGTTGACCTTTTGACTAGATGGGTCATCTTGATTTGTAGTACCAAAGCTTTCTCCATGCTCAAATCTAAGACCTCTAGTGTCTCCAATGTCTCTTTGATTCTTCAATAACTCATCAATCTTAGAAGAACTAACCTTGAACTTATCTTTGTACTCATTTTCAATATCCAAATCACTTCTTAGGATCATCATCATTCTTTCCAACTCTTCCTCATTGTTTTGTGATTGCACCAATTCAGTTCTCATCACATCATTCTTATGTGCCAACCTAATGCATTCCTCAAATCTGTCTTTCAGAGATATAGTAAGATTTTCTTCATTTTTCTTTTGATCTTCAATCTCCTTAGACATCCTCATAGTCATGGCTTGTATTTCATTCTTCATGGCATTATTCTCCTGACCCAGCTTCTGACATAATTCCTTAAGGGCATTATTATCTCCATCATCTTGTTTTTGTAATTGATCACATAGTTAACTTGTGTAGATGACAACCTCTCCTACAGAGTAAAAATAAATTCCTTTGCGGATCTCAACTCATCATGTAGCTTCATGTTCCTCAACCTTTCAACATCATAGTCTTCAAGTGCTACTTGAAGTTCCTTCCTCAAACTTATTTGCATAGATTCTGGATTTAGGATCTTCCTCAAGTTGTTAGACTTACTCCGAGGCACCAAGCTCTGATACCAATTTTTGGGATCCAAGAACACTGAGAGGGGGGAGGGTGAATCAGTGTTCTACCGGAATGGAGAAATTTAAACTTATTAACAAAATAACTTAGCAACCGGTAAACATAAAAGCATATAACAATAAGTAACAATGAAACCACAAAGATGAACACCATAACACCACAAATTTATATGTGGAAAACCTCAATGAAGAAAAACTATGGTGGGATTGGAGACCCACAATATATATCCATTGATCAGATGAATAAATATTACAATAAAGGGCCTGCACATGCAGGAAGGCCAACAACCTAGAGTGCATTGCTCATCACAAAAGGAGCCTCACTAACTATAGAAAACATCGAAGTACAATTTGGAATGAAGATTGAAATGCAAGAATAACATCTCCTATGCCTGAGTACAGTTTTGGTTAAGCTCAATACCACATGTCTTAAACCTCTTACACAAACCCAATTCTATCACCTATGATCGACCAAAACTTTTGTATATTATTACAACTTTATTCGCACATAGATAATCCCATAACCTTAATCCCATGATCTACAAAAATATCTTACACCATATTTATACCAACCCGAGACCTATACAATTAGGTTGACCACCTAAAAGATAATACAATAAATTCGTTACATGATCCCTCAAACCAATGATAAATCAAGTCGGCCTAAGACCAAAACAACATAAACCAAACAATAAATCCAACTAGTAATGCATCAAGAGCATCAACCACCACGTTACATAAACCATTCCATAACCTAATAGAATAAGACCAGACCTATAATAGGCCATCATAAGACAAATGAAACACCACTGATCAACTGGAACACAAAAATGATAACCATCAACATCCTAATAATCCTTCTAGAAGCCACACCAATACCACTTATCAGATTCATCAAAAGATCTTCATCAAAGCTCTAGTGGTTAAAACCTTACTGGTAACCAAAAGGCTTACTAGAACAAATGATAGCTTCTAGACCATCAAATCCTGAACCAACTGAATGTGATATGCATCAGGAACACACGAATAACCAATCCAAACCAATTCCAATAGTTGGGACATGTTGGAGAAGATCTCCAGATCAACATCATAGACCAACCACTCTACTGGAACCCGGTAGACAGCAAAACAACTAATGTTGACATCAATGACAAACATCAATGCAACACATATTCAATTCCTCCAAATTGCCATCAGAATCTTAGTTGTACTTATGTGTTCGATTTAGTACTTGGGGTGAAATCTTGAGTTCCTCATGCTTGTCACATGTACTTTCATTTTTACTTCTCTTTCTCTCTTTTAGAGAGGATTTTTCTCTCACTAGTTTTTTCTCCTTTACTCCATTGGTGAGAGTTGCTTTTCTTTGAACTCGTTTGTACATGAGTACCTAATCAGGCCTTCATTGTTAGGATGCATTAATGCATGCATTTTTCATTCATCATTATCTCTTTAGCTTATCTCTAAGTGAATCTTAAGGGGGGTGTTGGAGTAATTATGAAACATCTATTTTTTTGTTAATTACTTTTTCACTTATGTTAAACTTAGGTGCTTTTTATTATCTAGAGTTTTATTTTCTAGCATTAGTTATAGATGTAGTTGATCTTAATTTAGATCCTACTTTATATTTCTTTAGTTCTCCTAATTTTAGCATTAGGGTTTTGCACCTGGGATTTCATTCATCCTTTAATAAGGATTCATTCATTCATTCATTGCAAGTGTATCTATAATATTATTTGTGTAATAATATATAATTCTCTAGTTGCTATAGATAATATCTTTTCTTGATCTCTTTTGTGTGATAGGAATTGTACTTTCAAATAAATCTTGGATCATGTGTTTGTATCATCAACTTCTACACAATATACAATTACATCATTATTACATTGCTTTAAATCAATATACATAAGTTATATTTGTTGCAATGATTACATGAAAGTAGGAGGAGAGAGAGAAATAACTAATTAGATGTAATTTACTCACAAAAGTGCAAAAAGGTGTTATGAAGATTCACAACCCCCAAAATAGGACCCGTCCACATTAAGATCTAAAATAAGGAGAGATGTTGTGAAGATATCACCAAAACAAAGTGAAAAGAAGAGAGAAGAAAAGAAAAATAAATTAGAAGAGATTAAAGACTAGGACATCCCTTAGAGTGATATATTAGGGGAAGATTATTTTGACTTAAAACATGAGAGATATAAGGGTAGAGAGATTAAGCCCCAAAATAGTATCAAGAAGGAGACAAAAAAACAACAATAACACTGGTAAAGTTATTGGTATTCAAACTTAAGATAACAAAGAATCTATGACAATGTTCTAAAACTATGAATCAAGATCCATGTCTTTAGAACCAATACTATCGAGACCCTTGAATATGTATCACTTTTGGAGTCTATATGGGATAGATTGGGAAAGTATGAATACAATGACAAAATATTGGACTTCATGGGGTCATTGAGAAATGAAGAAATGGAGAGGTATAAAAAGTACCATCCTCACCACTCTACCACTTGGGATTGTAGTTGTAATAGAGAAAAAATGGGAATTAGGGTTTTACCAATAATTTGCACTATATAACCCAATTAACATCACTACATTGAAAGAGGATCGAACCCAATAGATATAGGCTCAATAGAAATGGAGAAAGATACTGATATTTTGATTGGATTCAATTTGTGGGGGTTTGGTTATCCTCTTTCTAAGTTGAATATGGAATGTAATTGTGAAATTAGGGAAAAAACATGAATAATTGAATTCTATTATCGAAAATAGATTGCTACAAATGTCCCATAGAGCCACCAAATGAGATATAGGTAAAATAAGATGTTTAGAACCTCCCAAAAGTTTGGCCTAATTTTTCAAGACTAGGTAGCACAAATCCACCCTAGTCCTTCAAATTTTTTGTTGTCGAAAGTTGAACTTGTTTATCACTGTTGACACTATCAAAATTATAGAGTACAACTTGTGCACCTATTTTCTGGACACATAAAGAAAGGGAAAGATGTTGTGGATAGGGGTTTTCCAAATTCAAACCCTAGTTTAAGAATTAACCTCGAATGAAATAATGCAAATATTAAAATAAATGTTAAGGATATGTACCTTAGATCTACAATTGTTGATGATGATGCAATGCTCTTTGAATGTAATCATAAATGTAAAATGTAATGGCATGACAAGCACATGAACATGAAAAACCCTAATCACATACACATGCTTGCATGTAGATTGATGTAATTTTGCTCCACCATGCTTTAATGATGAATATGTAGCATTGAATCTCTAAAAATGTTTGATGATAAATGCTTCATAGATGCACAAATACTTTAGGTAGTTGATGGATGTCAAAATGAATTGATAGGATGACTTTCTATAGGTTTCCCTAGGTAAATTCCTGATTAGGTTGACCTTCAATGGTCATTTGTAGCCCTAGAGATGAAATGCTATCAGGGAGATATATAACCTACCCCATTTCAAATTGGGGCCTGTTTGGGAGGGACTAGGGCATTTTAGGCTTCCTTGGTCTAGATAAGAGCATCCCATGTCGTGGTCCTTCTATAAATACGATGGAAATAGATAGTAGGGGGGAGGGTATCCCATGATAGGACCCACAAAAGGGTTTTCATGACATCAAAATTGGAGAATAGAATCAAATTGGACCTAGAGAGGGGATGGGGATAGGACATGCTAAAGTGGGAGCACAAAAATGAGTTGTAAATTAGACTAGTTCTAATTTACAATTCTACAATAGTGAAAGGAGAATTTTTAAAAAACTTTGGCACCTCGAAGATCCCAACAAAGAGTGTTACCCAAATGAGAAATTTAACACAAGGAGAGAATGAATTAGTGAAAAGTTACGATGATAAGTATGCAAGAAGTTGGAGGAACCTTTGATTGAAAAGTAAAAAATAGATTGGTTCATCTTTGGATTACACAAGGATATAAGAGTAGAATTGGATAGAAGAGTGTTTGACAAGTATATTGATTTGATTACCATGGCTTACCAAATTCAAGCTTAATCATGGAGACTGGAAAATGTTAGAAATGCTAAAATTCTTAGATATTTGTAGTTGAAAAAACAAAAGTTAGAAGTACAATAAGAAATCAGGGCCAGTAAGCCTAAACAACCAAAGAGAATCTAGTGCATATATTGTAACTAGGAAGGGCATATTGAAAATGAATACCCCAAAGATAGAATGGAGAAGACACTAGCAGTAGAAAAATCAATTAGACCTCATTTCATGTGTTATACTATCTATCAAGAATAGGATATACATCTTACAGAAGATTATCCAAAGAATAAGCCCCCAATCTAGAATGGAGAAAATCAATGTTGTCAGAGCCATAACTATAGTGATGAATAGAGAAATTTTGGATACTAGATCCCACTTTGGAAAGATAATTGGAATTACTATGCTATGCAAAACAATCATCGAGGTTACTAAGACGATAAAAAACAATGCTATTATAGAGGAGGTAGAGGAAGAGTCCAGAACAAAAGAAGAAGAAATGATGCCAACTACTTCAACAATAGAAGGGTCATTATGCATTAGAATATTGGGCAAAGAAGAAAAAGAAATATAGCTTTTGTGGATAGGATACTCGCATTAAATTTTCATGCAAAGTTCTAAGAAATTCCATCAAATTTTGGATGCTAGTCAACCTTCCTAGAGTGATTAGTAACAAAGAGGATTGAGAGTGATCTGATAGATGCCACAATAGGGAATAAGAGGTTATCATGGAATGGATGTATGGTCCTCTAACACTTCTATAGAAGAACACTTTGGTGAAAAACTTGTCATGGAGAATAAGAAGAATACGAAAACCAAGGGAAGAAGAAAGAAAACATTCTAAATTGACAAGGTATTGACACTAGGATAAATAAGATGAAACCAATGGTGGTGTAGTCTCACAAATTATATCCATATACAATTTCATACTCACTTGGACCTCACTTTGGTATTTATGCCTTCTATGCCCTCATTTTTCCTAATTCTACTCACACCAATGCCAAATTTGTGGTCCTCATCTTCTATCATGCTTCCTAGACCTTTGTTCAACTTAAATAGACTAATTCAGGGTGCTTAGCACCCTTAACCTCTTGTTCATGGATACCAAGTGCCCTTATCAACACCAAAATGACCCACCTTTTAAGCCTCCAATAGTTGAGAAATTTTGGGTGGGAACATATTTCTCATGTCGGCATTATTAATGATTTTCAATACATTTCATGAGGATGGGTGTAAAGGAAATTAATATCCCCTCATTTGAAACATATCTCTCCAAAAGTTTCCAATCACAATTCCTCAAATTCAAGTGAGCAATTAGTCAAGCATCTATAGAATAGTGAAGGAGAGGTCAAGTATTCAAATTTTAAACATTTAAGATGGCATCCATGATCAAGTTCTTATGAAGGCATCCATGAAAACATTAACATTTATATAAAGGCTTCAAGACAAAGAATATTCATAAAGGTGTAACATTTCAATTTTAGGTCTAGCCTCTATCCTATCAAGGCACACTTTCCTTTGATTTTCATTTTAATTCATCGTAGGGTTAATTCCAAACCCAAGGTTTGACCTAGGAAAACCCCTATCAACCTAACACCTATTTACCCTCTTGTGTGTGTTGATCACATAATTTGGAGAGAGATAAAATATAGATCCAAAATATGCAAACTGGGAAACATAGGACTATATTTTGAAGAAGCAAAAAGACTGGGTCAAGGTCACCTGGCACTAGTGTCCGATATTTTTTTGACAAAATTTGAAGGAGATATTCAAAGTGACATCTTGATTTTAAAATAGTTTCTAATATCTGCATCTGATACTTTTGGATCAAGGTATCCTAGCATCATTGGCCCAAATTTATAAGCCCAAATTTTAGGCATAGGTTCCTCTCTACTTCTAATTTCCAAATCTATACTTGATGTCTACATATCTATTCTAAAACTATCTATTATCACTGACCAATGTCAATTTTACATCATAAATCCTAGTTCTTGCAATCAATTCATATCATTTTCAACTAAATTAGTTAAGAGAATCCAATCTATGCTTAACCCATTTTACAATAGGTTTTGAGGATAAGCCTCTTGAATTTCATTTACCTAAATCTATTGTTGTGAAATGGGTTTGATTTCCTAGCTTACATGTTTAAACTAGTGAACCCCATTTTCCAACACTAAATTTTTGGTGAATCCAACATGTCATATGCTTTCATTAAATTCTAATTTTCAATTTCAAATCTGATCTATATGCATTTCATTGACTCATATTTACACATTTCTAAAAAATATAATTTATACACTTACATTACATACATTAATAGGTTTAATTCACTGAAACCTAAACATTTTGATGAATCTAACTTTTCCATTGCATAATTTCTGATTTATGTGCTTAGATATGATTTTTATCGCATATCATTTTCAGATTTAAAAACATTCATTGTTCAAATTTACCATTTCTATGGTACATTTTACTTAATTAGGTGGCCAATTGATCATTCTATTGGGAAATTGCATTATGTAATAATTACTTTTGGTTGCATTATTAATTTTATGAGAGGCATTGTGAGTACAAACATATTCCATTAACATTGCCCTCTTTTTGTATGAGTTTCATGACCCTTTTCCTTAAATCCAATATCCCAATGGGAATAATTTATAGACTTACAGTTTTCCAAAGTTTAAATACCAATGTTATTGGGCCTAAGTTGACTAACCTATTCCATGGGAACTTGAGTAAGTCTTTTATTTCTACATAAGACATACCTAACATTATTAAGAACCATTCTCCTCATGGATCTCATGATAAGGGTGACTCTTTAACTCAAGTGACTATTTACCAATTTGGAAATCTTGACCATGATTTGGATAAACTTCAACAATGGATGAGTCGATAAAACTTGGGTGGAGAGGCAATCTCCTTGATTGAAGGTTTGAGGATAATGATTTAAAATGATAAACAAGGTATGAATGTGTTGTGTAGCATTGACCATATTGTGGACATTATGTTAAGACAATAAAAAGTTGTGCCAAATTTGTTAGATTTTCAAATCCTACAAATAAAGATGAGAAATCCATTCCTACATCTTTTCTTAATGTGCCTACGTATACATATTTTTATCATGGCTACCTCTACACAAAATGCTAATGCTACACATGTTATTCATGGGAGAAATCTTATCAATCAGTACTCCTACATACCTCCCATTATCCTTCCATTTGTTTCCCAGTCATCTCCTTTACCCATTTATCATATTGTTTCATCTCCTTACTCCAATTCTCCACTACCTATCATAATGTTACACCTCATCACAATCCAACATGTCCAACTCAAATTCAACCACCGAAGCAGCTATATTTACAATTTGGCCCAAAGTGTTTCATCTTTGCAACAACAATTGGCTTCAATAACCCAATCCAAAAAAAAGAATTCCATGCATTCTATAACTCTAGCCCACTTTCAAATGAAACCATTCATACCCTTGTCCCACAATACATAGGTGTTCCCCATTTGGAGACATACAATTGAAAAGGTGACCCCCAAAGTCATGTGAAAACATTAAAACTTTGTGTAGTGACTCTACACATGATCATAGACTCATGGAAAAACTATTCACCTATACATTAAGAGATAAAGCTTTTCAATGGTTTTGTTCATTGAATCTTTGTTCAATTGATGCTTTTCATGAATTGTCTAATGTATTTGTACAACATTTTCAAAATAATATTAGTCGTCAAATTACTTTAACTGATTTGATGCATTATAAGCAAGGAGTTAAAAAAAATGAAAAAGTGACTAATTTTATTGGTAGATACAAACATTTTCATTCACAAATTGCTTTTCTTGTTCCTAATGGTGATGTTCAAAGAATTTTATTTAATAATTTACAAAAGGATATTAGAGATAATTTTTTGTTTTCTAATTATGCTTATTTCACACACTTATGCACAATGCTTCATAATTATCAACTTCAAGTGAGTCAATTTAAATCCTCTTCATCAATGGATCCAATTAATAAGAATGGAAAAGCTTATTAATATTTTGAAAATTTTCAAAAAAAATAACAAGAATTTAATCAAGATCAATAATAATTCCTCCATTCATGTTGATACACAAGGGATAGTTGCAACATTATATGTGGCCCCGTTATCATCAATATTTACATGTCATAATTCTACTCTTCTTTTTGAATCATTGCATAGTATCATGATAAATTAATTAATGCTAATGTGATGAAGCTTCCTCTTGTCAAACCCATAGATACCCCTAAGCCTTTGCTAGATTCCTTTGATCCTAAATCCTTTTACCAATACCATTGTCAAGTCAGCCATGATATTGAGAAGTGCTATAAATTGAAATATAAGATTCAAGATCTTATTGGTTCTAATACTATATTTGTGGAGGATGTGAATGATAAAGGAAATAAATTTGTGGTACCTCCTAATCAAAACTTGAAAATCTTTACCAATGGTATACCTTCTCATTCTACCAATGTTGTTGAGCCTAAACATTCACACAGGTTCTAATGATATGTATCTAGAAACCAAGAACCATGTTGTGAACTTCATTGAGCAACCTAAGCCTATACTTGACCCTCACATCACCTTTGACTCGAGAGATATTATTGGTGCACCCAATGGACCATTATACATTAATACAAAAATTAAAGGAAATCTTTCACAAAGAGTGCTCATTGATCTATTATGTATGGTGAATGTTATTCCTCAAGAGCACCTTTATACACAACAATTATATCAAGATACATATGATAAATATGAATTTATGATTAAGGTGCATGATGATTTCACTTTTCCCACTATAGGTTCAATCACCCTTCTTGTAGAGTTTGGTATTAAGTGTTTTGATGTTACCTTTTCTATAATCCCTACCTCTGACCAATTTCATGTGAAGTTGGGAAACACTTGGCTCAATTCCATAAAATATATTCCTTCGACCATCAATAAGTGTTTGAAGTTCCCTCATAGTGGGTATATTATCATGATCAATTATAGAATTTATCAACCATTAGAAATACATGGAAACTTCACCCTTGATTGATTTTGGCCTCAAAAACTTGAACCTTTGCAACCTTGTCAAGATGTCTTTTTCTTATCTGATCAAAAATTCAAACATGAAATGATATTGACCTTGAGTAAGTCCAAGGATTTGTCATCTATGGATATGGGTATTCCTCCTCCACATCCTAGACCTAGACTTCTTCGTACCCCTCCTATTCCTCCTACATATGTTGTGGTCCCAACTCCTACATCTTAAAAGGAAAGCACCTAGCATCTCGCATCTGTCAAACAAGTAATATTTCTTCATTTCCTCCTACAAAGGAAGAAAAGATTCTTAGGCTAGTTGATTTTGAACATTTGCAAGTTTTGAGTCAAACCTCAAAAAATCATAGTGTAAGAGACTGTTGATGAAGACTTTATTCCAAGGCTCGTGAACTTGCTTCCCAATTTGTTTCCTCCTCTAAGCCATTAAACATTGAATTAGTCCCATTTTCCCAGCCTTTGTGTGACTCTAGAGGGATTTTTTATCTTAATCAACCACATAAAACATTAAAATTATCAATCCGAAATGGTTGTTATCCTTCATCTCCTCTATGCATTGGAAATCTTGTTATTAATCTAGACGATGATGTTGATAATATGGACACTAACAACTCTGATGATATGTATAAGGTTATCAAGATTAACCATGATCTATCTTTGAGATTTTCAAAAGTATTAATCCTAGCTTCTAGTGACAAACAAAGTGATTGGTCATTAGAGAAAGGTCATTGTTTGGAACTTGTAGTATCTCTATCTATCATGCTTATTGTCGCTCCTCTTGCATCTTTTCCACCATCCCTAGCTAATGTTAAGCAATATTCAGACGGGAATGATTTCCTAGACTACATTCACTTGTGCAATAAACTCTTTTGTGTATTTTCTTGCATGTTATGTATTCCCCTTGTGATGTGATGCTTGATGTGACTTTGTGTTATGTTAAGCTCTCTTTGGATAACTCTTTTTACTCTATTGGTGCAAGTAATTAAGGGAACAAACCTATTGTGACAGTCTTCTATTTGTATCATTTATTCTATATGGTGTATTCATGATATGTTGTAGATGTGTTATTATTGTAAATGTGTTTTTGTGTTGTCTAACTGGGGATGATGCAAAGAGTTGAGATCTCTCTTTTTGGTCTCTTCCATGTTGACCCAAAAAGACTTGTTATTCATCTTATGTTCTCCTCTTCCATTATACATGATTTATATGATGCACATACTAACCCCAATTAGTGGATCCCTTACGTTCTCTCTATTTATGTCTTGTGAAGAATCGCCTTTGATTTTCTCATTCTTGAGGCATGTCATTGTTGTGACGAGCTTGTCTTTTGGATACATTTATGCTACTTAAAAGAAATTGCCTCTAGTGAGGCACACACAATCACTTTAAAATGGGAGCATACACTCTTCTCTTTGTTACACTTTGTGCACACACCATTGAGGTTTGGTTTGTACACTTTAATCACACACCATGACATGTTTGGTGCACACTGCAACATCCATTTTAAAGTCAATTTTTTAGATCATTTAGAAAATAGAGGCTTTTCTTTGTTATCTTCCCTTGTGATAATATGACTCATAGTAAGTATATCATTACTAGGTGAGGAAGTCACATCCTTTCTTCTCTCTTCTCATCATGTGTTGCTCCTTTTTTCTTGATATTACAATGATGATATCTTAAGTCTCTGGGGGCTTGGTGGTTCCTACCTCTTTAATATTGTGATGGAACTCATTTGATGCTATTTTGTAGTTTACCAAGAGTATGTGAGTAAGTTCATACTCCCACTAAAATGGAGACTAAATTTAGTGTTTTAAAAATATATTTATATACAATTTCATTCTCACTTTGACATTTTAGCCTTTTATGCCCTAATTTTTCCCAATTTTGTTGACACGAGAGCCAAATTTATGATCCTCATCTTCTTCCCTACTTCCTAGACCTTTGTTTAGCACAGATGGACTAGTCAAGGGTACCTAGCTCCCTTGACCTCCTGGTCAAGGATGCCTAGTGCCCTTGTCCAAATATTAAGGGCCCATTTTTTAACCCTCTAACAGTTGAAAAGTTTTGCACAAGAACCTATTTTTAGTGTTGGCTTTTTTCATAAATTTGAATGCATTTCATGAGGATAGGTGTAAAAGAAAGTCCTATCTCCTCTTTTGAAAGATGTCCTTCAACAATTTTCCAATAATAATTTCTCAAATTCAAATGAGCAAGCAATCATATACCATTAGAGAAATGGAGGAGAGGTCAAGTATTCAAATTCCAAGCATTCAAGATGACTTCCATGATCAAGTTCTTATAAAGACATCCATGAAATCATACATGAAAATATCAACCTTTCCATGAAGACTTCAAAACAAAGAAGATTTATAAAGGTATTGTGTCGACTTGAATTTCATCCTCAGAATACTACCCGCAACAAGTTAGTTTCACCTAATACCAATGGAAATGCTACAGGAAATCCAAACTCAACCAATGAAACTACATGAAATACATATGAAATAGAAATCCTAATATTACCTTCATGGTTTATGTCTCATTGTGTCCTAACTCCACTGTTCCTGTTTGCAGATGGTGTGCTCTCAGACAATGCACTGATAGCTTCCAAGATGGCATATGAAGAATGGACTAATAACGAATAGTTAACTTTTACTATGATATGAAATGCTACATGATTATGCTAAAATGATTATGTTATATGATAATTTCTATCAAGATTAAAAGTCACAGATGCCTAAGTTTCACAAATGATTTGCTTGAAAATGCACTTGAAGTCTAACTCTCTTTCAACTGAAGATCTTGATTTATAGACTTTGAGAGGATGAGATGATGTGGCTTAGATCAATGGTCATGATCAGATCTGTAGATTTGAATGGTTGTGAGCAAAGGTGAAGGTTGAGAGAAAGGGGGAAGGAGAAGACAAGTGTCACTCATCTCACCTTGACTGGGTTGCCGACTGAGGGAATCTAGGGATGGTTAGAGAAGATTTAGGCATGATAGGACAAGTGGACTCAAGTCCTTCCTAAGATGTAGGGGGTGTTGGAGAGAATATAGGAGATGGTTATGAAATATGTGTACGTACACAATATTCATTAAGTTTAGAGGTTGGAGATAAATGATGAATTAATATTTAAGAAATATTAATTTCCTTAGCCACATGTTGGATGATTTGGCAAAGGGAAGATGAAGTGGAGATGGAAGGTGAGTTGGAAAAGAAAGATTAAATAATCTAAGAAATTATTTAATATTTGAGACTATAGGATAGGAGAATAATTATTAAATATTAGATATTTAATTGATTGAAGGAGATAATTAAATATTAGATATTTATTTATTTTAGAGGAATAGAATAGATGAATTAATTAATAGAAAGACACGAAATGAATTAAATAAATTAATCTTTTCAAAATTTCTATTTAATAGAAGAATAATTATTAAATAAATATATAATATTTATTTAATCGCTCATAGCCATTTTTATGTGTATACATTTTGCCCCTCTTTGAAATGATGTCAAGACAACATTGTTTCAAAGATTAAATCAAGTCTCGATAATGCGCTTGATGAAGATGAAAATCCTGATTGTGTGCCCCCTCAGGAGATTGATCGTGAAATTGTTGAAAACTTTGGTTTGAACGATTGATCTCATGATAATTGATAAAAATTATGTCAATTAAATTAATTTGTAAAAAAAAATTAAATTGCCCCATTGAGTAGCATTAATTACTCTTCAAATAGTAAATATAAAATTAACCAAGGCTAATTTTAACTTCATTATTATCCTTGTCAGCTTTGTGAAGAAAATATTCTTGGTGAGGTGGGGAAATGGTGATTCCTGTGGAGAACCATCATTTTGAGCATGTTCGATGATATCAACAACCTCTCGAGTATGGGTATCCGGTATGTATCTTATTCTGAGCTTTGTTTTCAGCTTGTTGTGCAACTTTTCATGTTTTAGGCACGTTTTTGTGAATTTTTGAATTTTTTCACAATTTTCAATATTAGGTTAGCGCATTTGCATTTTTATTTAGCACATATGCAATTTGGGTTAGCGCATATGTTTAGGATATCGCTTCTGCTTTATTTGTTTGTGCTTTTGCAGCTAAAGTTAGCACTTTTGCTTTGTTTTGCGCATATGTTTGTAGGGTTAGCACATTTGATAAAAAAGATAGCACATATGTGTTTGTTTAGCATTTTTGCTCAATAGGATAGCGCAAATGCTATAGTTTAGCGCTTTTTCTCAAAATTGATGTTTTTGATAAGTACAAAAGCTAAAAATTACTTTGATGATTAGATTTAACGTGTTTGATGCACATGTATGATGAATAGGGACTTGATTGATTGATTGATGTTGTTGGATAGATCAATTTGATTTGTTTTGATAGAGTATCTCTAAGAAACCAATTTAGTGTCTGATGTAAGAGCTTAGCAGAGTTTTGATTAAACTCAGTGATTGATAGAAAACCATGATTGATAGGTTTCAAAATGATTTGATAGCTTAAGTTGCTTGAATTTGATTTGCTAGATTGATAGCATAAGTTGGCTTGAGTTTGATTTGATAGATTGATAGCGTAAGTTGGCTTGAGTTTGATTTGATAGATTGATAGCGTAGGTTGGCTTGAGTTTGATTTGATAGATTGATAGTTGATGATTGATTAAATTCTCTTGATAAATAGGAGAAACTTGATGTTCTCCAGTGTCGGAAGAAATTATCGGTAGTACGTAATTTAGTACCAGAGCTGACACAGGCTGAGGTTAGACATATAGATGCCTGTGGTTTACGCCATCTGTTGTATATGCCTAAGATTATGCATAATAGAGGATTGTTGATGGCATTAGCTGAGAGATGGCACAGTGAGCATAACACTTTCCACTTGCCCACTAGTGAGATTAGTGTGACGCTCGAGGATGTGTATAGGATTTTGCACTTCCCAATGACTGGTGAGTTAGTGCAGTATGATTTTCAGGATCATGTTGGGACAGAGGCTTGCAGAGCCATGTTTGCTGATGATAGCATCGCTAGAGGAGAGATCTGATGGGAGGATATGGTGATGTATTACGAGACTCTCCCTGTGATTCTTGTTGGTTTGATTGGAGGATTTATTTGTCCTGATAGGCAATCACGAGGTTTTTCTATTGGATGGGGTGAGATTCTCCTGAGTATGATGCAACATCATGCTTGATATGCTTGGGGTGTTTGTATGTTGGCACATTTATATCATGATCTTCATCAGGTGGTGTATGATGAGAGTGCTAGTTTGTCTACATGATGCACTTTATTGCAGATCTGGTGCTGGGAGCACATTGCTATTACTCGGCCTATCCATCACAAAGTTTGTGGAGAGAGGCAACCATATGTGTATTTTTATGTAGGTATCCTTACTTAGCATAAAATGGGTAAGATGGAGTATTGGCATTGGGTGCTTGATTCATTGGATAGCATTACTTGGAGACCATATGTTGATTGTGAGCCATGGATGGATGATGCATGGACATTACCATTTATCATGCAGAGTAGATATCTCATTGGTCGGACTCCTTACATTATTGAGAAACATTTGATTAGTCGCATTCTTAGACAGTTTGGTATCATCTAGCCTATGCCTACTGGTGTGACGATATATGCTCGGCGGTACAAAGATAGATGAGATTGGGGACCTTCCTTGTCATTTGAGATTGCTCATGTAGAGTTTCTTGCTATTCCAAGAGTGGATTATGATATGAGATTACACATTCTTGATCCTATGGTTACTGCAGATTATGTTCAGTACATACTAGCTCATCCATTTCCTTGTATTACTGATCCAACAGATCCTCCTCCCAACTCAGGAGATGAGGATGATGATTCAGATGATCCAGGTGTTAGGAGACATAATGAGAGCTTAGAGCTGCTCGGGAGGTTGGGGGAGGTTGAGATGAGGGTGGAGATGGAGGTGGTGGTGGTAGGAGACCTCGACAGAGGGGAGGTCGATTGAGAGTCTATGGAGGACCATTTGGACCGGTTGACAGGATTGGGAGACCACATCCTATGGGTGGGAGGGATATTGGATATATTGGGAGGGAGCATGGTAGGGAAGGTATAAGATCGTCGAGAGGGTTGCCATTGATAGGAGGAGGTAGGGTGATTGGACTGGATGGGGGTTGCGGGAGAGACATTGATTTTGGATAGATTCAGCCAGACCCTAGGGTTATTGCAGCTCATGGTGGAGATTATGAGGATCCAGAAGATCATGTTCCCCTTATTAGATGACGGATTGTGAGAGCTACTCAGACGGAGATTCCAGCAGTTAGACAGAGTGGTGGTGAGGAGGGGATTGGGGTTCATGCACCACAGCATGATTTGCCATTGCAGGATGCACCAGTGCATGATATGCCAGAGTGGGATGCACCAGAGCATGATATGCCAGAGCAGGAGACCATTGATAGTCTTAGAGAAAAGATTGATTAGCTTCGAGCATAGGTGCAGACTCTTATGGCTAAGAGGGATAGAGCTATTAGGAGACAACAAGATACTCAGGGCCTTCTTGATCATATTCAGCAGGTTGGATCAGGTACTCTCTTAGCTGACACTATTAGAGCATTAGTTCGGGTCGAGAAGGAGACTTCCCACTGGCGACGATGATATGAGGAGGCAGTTGCGGAGAGCCAGAGAGCAGGTAGTTATCATACCACCGTGTTGATGGATACTAGTAGTGGTGGGGTCATGGGACCTCCTCAGAGGAGTGGTGATCATGGGAGATAGGAATCTGGAGGATCTTCTCGCCCACACCCATAGAGACGGACAGAGTCAGGTGGTAGTGGTACAAGATAGTCGTGACTTGATTTGGATGCACTTGTATTGTTTATTTGATATCATTGTATACTTGGACTTTTATTGTTTTTATGAGGATAGACATGGATTCTATATGATGACGATCTTTATTATGCATGTTACTCTATTTGATGATGATGCTTTATATGATGATTATATGGATGCATGATTAGATGGATGATGATATTTATGCATGTTACTCTTTTTGATGATGATGCTTTATATGATGATGCAATGATAAATGCTTTTGTTGATTTTTTATTTTGATGATCTTGGATGCAAATGAAAATAATTACTAACTTAAATGATATGTAAATGATGTAAATGCAATGATCTATATGGAAATGCAAATGAATGATTGCTTTAATTCTTATGATGATGCAAATGATCCATATGAAATGTTTTTGATTTTATATGTAAGGTTTATGAATCTAAGTGCAAAGATGCAACTAAATGATCATTAATGGAATGATAATGAAAATAATAATGATGATACACTATATGATGAATGAAATGCCCTTAATTGAATGCAAATTAATGCAATGATTTATATATACAACTAAATGAAAATGGATGATGATTAAAATGATTCTAAAAATGAATGCACCTATAATGATTAAATGTAAATTGTTTTTGTTTGTCCAAGTATACTCAATCTTTATTTATGATCATTGATCTGTTAATGAAATGAAATGCTTATAATGTAACTAACAATGAATGCTTATAATGCAGAAGAATAATGAGCTAATGAAATGATCTAACTAAAAATGATACTGCCATTCTTCATATGCGATCTTTGTAACAGTGCTTTGATTTCATCATTGAGCTTTAAAATGTTGTAAGAAAATACAAGCAACTTGACATAATGATTCAAGATGACCTGAGTATTCCTTACATGGATTTTGATATAGCAAGTTAATACAAGCAACTTGATATAATGAGTCAAGTTGACCTGAGTATTGCTTGCAGAATAGACAAGGATTATCTCCTTTTATGCATGACTTGGAACGTCCTCCTTGATCTTTTGCCAATCATATCCTGAGACAAGTTCATGCCATAGTAAGAGATAAACCACAGACAATAATCAAAGAAAATAATCATGCCCCATCATAGTTTCTCTAGTCATGGACATCCTTGAGTCGCATAGAGTACATGATTAGGAATAAAATCAAGATATAAACAATGAATCTTGCATGTCATTCACATGTTCTTATGGTCATTAACTGATATAATCATCTTGATGAATGATCTTTGATAATCATTTATTACTTACTGATCGATTCTTCGTTTTCCTGAGTTTCATGATTCAGTGATTGATTAAACGCCTTGATTGATTTGTTGCTTTGTTGCTCGTTATCTGTTTCAAAATCCTAGGTGTTTTTGGTTTTTCTAAGTTTTTCGAATGTTTTGGGATTTTCAAAGATTCAAAAGATCACCTTAGTAAAAGGAATTAGGATTTTTCCTCCAGTGGAAACAAAATTATTATGGATGTATGAATTGATCAAGATCCAAACCATGGCAAGATACAAATGCAAATATGATTGATTTTGATAAAATATAAGACAGTGACTACAACAAGTATGTCAAAGATTCATAATTGTTGGTAAGCTGCATATTTCTTGCTAAATGGTTTAGAGCACATGGATGCGAAAGATGGAATGGATAAGCTAAGATATATGGAAGCGATAGATGCGATAGGATGGAGTAGATAGGTGTGCAAAGCGATCTCATAGATGGAGGAACTTACTTCTTAGATAGCACCTGTTTACCAAGTTTTCACTATCTAAATTTATTGCATCTTTTCCATATTTTGATTTTATAAGACTTTATATGCTTTTTGTTGATTTTTTCAGGACTTTATATGCTTTTTGTTGATTTTTTTTTATTTTTTATTTTATTTTTTTCAGGACTTTATATGCTTTTTGTTGATTTTTTCAAGACTTTATATCTCAAGCATAGAATTTCTTGAGATGGATAGAATTGATAGTTTCATCAAACCAATATCCTTCAAGGGTAGATAACTTGTATGCTCATGATCCATATGTTGCTACTATGACAAAAGGTCCTAGCCAATTTGGTTCTATTTTTCCCTTCTTTTCTTGTTCTTGTTGATTTCTTGGATTCTCCCTTAGAACTATATCTCCAATCTGAAAAATGTGCGGCTTGACTCTATGGTTATAACTTCTTGCCATTCTTTGTTGATATACTTTCGAATGATCTATTGCATTCTGGCGACGTTCCTGAATCAGTTCTAGTTACTGGAGTCGAGAGACTCGTTGTTCTTCTTCTGGTATAAGACCTTGCAAGGATACTCATAGAGAAGGTATCTCTACTTCTATAGGTAATAAGGCTTTTGATCCATAGACCAAAAAATATGGAGTTTCCTCTATTGGAGTGCGGATGCTAGTTCGATATACCCAAAGAGCGGGATTTAGCTGAATGTGCCAGTCTTTTCTAGCTTCATTGATTGTTTTCTTCAAGATTTTCAAGATAGTTTTGTTTGATGCCTCAGCTTGACCATTTCCCTATGGATAATATGGAGTATAAAACCTATGTTGGATATGAAATTGTTCACATAGCTCCTTCACATCTTGATTTTTGAATGGTCTTCCATTATCAATGATAATGGTCATAGGAACTCCATAGGGACAGATTATATAATTCAAAATAAATGATGATATTTGTTTTCTTGTCACTGTTGTTAAAGGCACTGCTTCAATCCATTTAGTAAAATATTCAGTAGCTATCAAAATAAACTTATGTTCATTAGAAGATGAGGGATTTATCTTTCCTACCAAATCAAGGCCCCATTGCGAAAATGGCCATGATCCTGTCATAGGATATAACTCTTGTGCTGGCACATGAATGAGATTCTCATTGATCTAACATTATTTGCATTTTCTAGCATATGTGAATGAATCTCTCTTCGTAGAAGGCCAAAATTAACCCATACATATAATTTTCTTAGAAAATGTTAAACCACTTGAGTGTGTGCCACAAATACCTATATGAACTTCGTCAAGAACATTTTCAGATTCTTCTTGTTCAAGACATCTTAATAAAGTACCATCTAGACCATGCCTATATAGGATTTCAGAAATTATTGTATAGCGAGAGGACTAGCGAATAAAATTCCTTCTTTGATTGCTAGATGAGTCAAGAGGAAGGATATGTTCTTTTAAATACTGATAAGTTTTACCGTATGAGGATTGACTGGTTCCTGATATATGGAAAATTCGGTAGGTATGCTGGGATTAAATGGTAGGGGTTAAGATATCTTCCATGAGAAATTTGTAACGTTGTTGATTCTCCTTATTTTGCAAGAGAGATGTTATTGTAGCCATTGCATCTGTTGTTTTATTCTCATTTCTTGGAATCTGGGTGAATGATATTTCTTTAAAGTGTACTTTAAACTCCTCCACTAGTTATTTTTATGACATAAGCTTATCATCCTTTGTTTGATATTCATCATTTACTTGGTTGATGATAAGTTGTGAATCACCATAGACATGTAGTTCTTTGACATTCCATTCAATAGTCATTTTAAGCCCAATAGCCAATGCTTCATACTCTGCAGTATTATTAGTGCATGGAAACCGTAGTCTATATGATTTGGGAATTGTGTGTCCTTGAGGTGTGATAAAAAAGATGCCTACACCTGATCCATATTGTGTATAAGAACCATCAAAGTACAATTCCCAAAAGGTTGTCCTTACTGTCAAGATATCTGCATCAGGAAATTCGATGTACAAAGGCATGTTATTGTGTAAAGGGGCATCAGCCAATTGATCAACGATAACTTGTCCCTTGATAGCTTTCCGGTCAACATACTCTATCTCAAATTCACTCAGTATCATAACCCATTTGGCTAGTCTCCTTGTCAATGTTTACTTGCTCAACAAATATTTGAGAGGATCTATCTTTTCTATTAGTTTTACAGAATGAATCAACATATAATGTCGCAGCTTCTGAGTTACAAATACAACTGCTAGACATGTCTTTTCTATTGAGGAATAATTTAATTCATAGGCAACAAGCATTCTACTGATATAATAAACTACTCTTTCGTTTCCTTCATCAGCATGTTGGGCTAGGAGGGCTCCTAATGATACATTTTTTGTTGAGATATAGAGCAACAATGATTTCCCTTTGGTTGGTGATATCAGTACTGGAGAACTCATAAGATATTCTTTTATTTGCAAAAAAGCTTCTTCACATTTTGGATCCCATTTGAAGGGAACATTTTTATGTAGAAGATAAGTGAATGGAAGACATCTATCTGCTAACTAAGAAACAAATCTCCTGATTGATTGTAATCTTCCTTGTAAATATCACAATTGACTTATGTTCCTAGGTGACTCTATCTCCATGATAGCTTTGACTTTTTCAGGATCTACTTCAATTCCACGAGCTGATATAATGTAGCCAAGGAGTTTTCCAGAGGTTACCCCAAATGCACATTTCTTTGGATTTAATCTCAATTGATATCTTTCCAACCTATCAAAAATCTTGCTTAAAATGTTCAAATGTTCTTGTCTTGTATGAGATTTTGCAAGTATGTCATCGATATAATCTTCCATAAATGTATGCATCATATCATGGAAAACTGTTGTCATAGCCCTTTGATAAGTTTCTCCTACATTCTTAAGCCCAAATGGCATAACATTCCAGCAATATGTTCCCCATGCACAGGTGAAAGCTATCTTTTCTTGATCTTTAGGTGCAATTCTTATTTGATTATATCCTGAAAAGCCATCCATTAATGAAAACATCTCATGCCCTGCTGATAAGTCCACTATGATATCAATGTTTGGCAACAGGAAATCATCTTTTGGATATGCTTTATTCAGATCTCTTAAATCTGTACAGACCCTTATGCTTTTATTTGGTTTTGATACTGGTACAATACTTGAAACCCATTATGGATAAGCAACAGGTCTTATAAAACCCACTTCTAATAGTTTCTTCAGCTCGGTTTTTACAAGAAGAGAAATGTGTGGATGCATATTTCTTAGCTCTTGCTTAACTAGTTTTGCTTTTAAATCCACATTAAGATGACACATGATAAGATCTAGATTAAGTCTTGGCATATCTGCATAAGACCAAGCAAAATTTATTTGTCTTTCCTTAAATAATTCCATGTATTCATTCCTCTCTTTTTTTGATAATGAGGCAGCATAATAAAGTATTTTAGGATCCTTTGATGTACCAATGTTTACTACTTCTGTTGTTTCTATTAGGATAGCAGATCTCTCCTAAAAATATGCAGGAAGAATGTCAAGCTTTCCATCTTCTAGCGCCTCAAAGAGGTTTTCACCATTAGATACGTCCTTTGTTTTCTCTTTTGATTGATCTAGTGTTGCCATGAAATGGTTTTCAACAAAAGGTCTCTTTCCTTGTTTTATTTCATTTTTGCGACTGGAAAGTTTTTCATTCTCTTGACTATGAGAAACATCACTTGATTCTGCAATGTAAGATATCTTAGGTGGGATGGGTTCAATAGCGTTAAGGTACACAGTGAAGTCATGATCATTGGAAAAGACATTCAGTTCAGGGTTGTCTAAATTATCACAATCAATTAGTTCAGGATGAAGAAGGGGTAAATCATAATCACTGTCATCATTAGGTGTTTCAAAGTTCATGACATAATGATCATAACTTGGCATAGAATAGGTACCATCATAGATTAAATGTTTTTGAGAATTGTCTTTCTCAAGCATCTCCGAATTAGTTCTAACAAAATTAATATTAGCATTTTGTAGTTCTCACTCAAGTGGTTCTTCAACTAATGTTTGTCCCTTAAATGAATGGATTATATCAACACACATGTCTTTAATACTGCAAATTCCTTCTTGATTGACCTCATTTGCATTTTAGAGTTGACATACTTGTGTACATGATAAAGAGGATTCTTTTTCTAGATTTTGTCTCCTTTCAAACTCAACTTCTTCTGGACTAATAGCCAATCCAACTTGACTATCTCTTAATTCTTCTATGGTTCTGCCATATCTGGATACATCTTGTTCCTCTTTTGATGAAAATATTGTATTTTCATATGCTTGATCTATCCTTGTTTGTACTTCTTGTGGCATTACTTATTTGCCTTTGTCATTCCCTTTCCTTTTTGCATATGCCTCTTTTCTCTGAATTCTGAGTTTTTCTTGTCTTGTTTCTAACTCCATCTTTTGTTTTGCAATAGACAAGTCTTCTTTTGTGATAGCTTCTTGGTCTTCATTGTGTTCCTTACTTGGTGTAGTAGATAATACATCTGGAACCCATTCATACTCATTTGAATTTGTCTTTGAATCATGATCTAGGACTACTCCACTATACCATACAGGAATGTTGTCTGGCACAAAAAGTTCCCTGATTTCTGCCATCTCTATTTTTACTGCTTCTGGAATATCTTGTTCAGATTTTGCATTTTTTTGTATTTCTAGAACTTGTTGACAAGATTTTTCTTTACCCTTGATGGTAATCTCCTTGTCTTGCTTTTCATGTTCTTCTTGCTCCTTTTGTTTATTTGTTACCATTTCTGCCACTTGATGTAGCTTTTCTTGCCAATTTTCTTCTTTAGAAACTGATTTCTTTTTCCATTTTTGTTGTGGATGATTATGTTGCTTTTGATTGGATTTTAGATATCCAAGCCTGGATTTATCTTCTTTGGATTGCGAGTGTGGACAAATAGGTTCTGAAATACCTCGACGTCGCTTACCAATTGGTCCTTTTCCTTCATATCCCATTTTTTTCATGATTTCATAACCTTTGCCATATTGTTTTATGGGAATATTGACTTTTGCTTCTATTGCTATAGTTTTATCTTCATCCTTGTACAACCAACCAAGAATGTCTTTATCTTCATTTTCTTCTTCAAGAGTTCTAGCACTAACATATGTCCCTTTAAACATATGTTTTGATTTTTCTGATGTCTTTGATTGAATATCTCTAGGCTTTCCATATGACTTAGGCGAAAGTGGAAAATTATGCAAATAATATTTTCCCATTCCTTCATCATTTAATTTGAGATTTTCCTCAAAAGTTTCCCATAACTTTACTTAAATTTCTTTGGTAGGATATACTGATTCTTTGTTATGTGAAACTCTTGTATCTTGTGTTGGCTTCAAATTATTGCAATATTGACTAGAATCTGCAATTATAGTGATCTCTTGTCCTTCATAAGGAAATTTCACACATTGATGATATGTAGAAGAAACAGCTTGCATCTTGTGAATCCATGATCGTCCTAGAAGAATGTTGTAAGAGAGGTTCAAATCTAAAACCTGACACAATGTCTCCCTTTCCACAGGTCCTATTTTTATTGGTAGCACAATAGTTCCTTTAGAAGAACGTTTTGCTTCATCATAAGCCTTGATGGTTATTTTCTTTTTTGAGTCCACTGCATTTTCTAAATATCCCAAAGCTTTTATCAAACTTAATGCACAAATATTTAAGTCGGCTCCTCCATCTATGAGTACACGTTTGACACGAGTTTTAATAATGGAGACTTCAACATGTAAGGGAGCATTGTGAGGATGTTGTAAGGATGCATCATCATTTTTAGAAAATGATAAGCAATGAGGAACTATAAGGTGTCCTACCATGTTGGAACTGATCTATATCCAAATCTTTTGAAACTGTTGTTTCCACTAAAGCTTTCTCCAAAATTTCCTTATGCATAGGTGAAACCTTGAGAAGTTCCAGAATTGATATTTGAGTGGGTATTCTTTGTAATTGCTCTACTAAATTGTATTGTTGTGAAGTGGATGTTGGATCTTTTGCTATACCTGGAAAGGTAACCTTTGCTTTGCTTCTAGTAATAACATTGATTGGCTCTGAAGATGGATTATCTTTAACAATGATCACATTTACCACATCATCATATGTATAAGTGTAATTCACTTTGGCTTTCCCTTTGTCATCTTTTAATTGTGATGGTTCACCTTTGTCATAATTAGGAAGTGGAGTTTTGAAAGCTAGATGTGATTCGTTTGTCTTATGGCTATCCACTGTGATGGTTCCATTATCGATTAGATCTTGGATAAGGTGTTTCAATCTTTGACAATCATTTGTTAGGTGTCCTTTATTCCAATGGTAATTGCAAAAATGATTGTCATTCCACCAATTTGGCTTGACTGGTGGTTCATAACTTCTTGCTTTTGGTAAAACAATCAATTTGTTGGCAAGCAGAGTTTTTAGAGTTGATTCCAAAGGTTCCCCAATGTTTATGAATTTCCTCCGAGGATTGGAGAAAAAGGACTTGGCTTTATTGTTTTCTGGATTATTATTGCTTGGGATTTGACTTGATAGATTAAAATTTTGGTTGTTGTTGTTTTGTAGTACTATTATCGTCATTTCCTTCATTGCTGATATTCCTATTCTTTGACCAAAACTTGGGTTTGTCATTGTTATTGTTGTTGTTGTTGTTGGAATTGTTGTTGTATGAATTATTGTAAAGTTTTAGTTCTCCTTTTCTTTACCATTGCATTCTCTATTTTCAAACCATTCTCGATCATTTTGGCAAAAGAGGGAGGACATTGCATTCTTAGTCAATAACTCATTTCACTGATAAGATTATCAATGAATATGTCCATTTTTTCTTGATCAGGTACATCTCGGGGATACCTATTAAACATGTGTTTCCATCATTGTAAGAAGATCATAAAAGATTCACCATTCTTTTGTTTAACAGTGCAGAGATCCAGCATCGTTATCTCATTCCTTATATTATAGGAGTATTGTGAAATAAACCTATTCACAAGTTCTTCAAAAGATGTGATTCTAGATGGTAATCTTGAAAACCACTCCGTTGATTGTCCATTTAAACTCCTAGGAAAAAGATGCATAAGGTAAGTTTCATCATGAGCAAATTCCATGCTCATAGTACAAAACTCCCTAATGTGATTCTGAGGATCGGATTTTCCATCGTATTTGTCATATTTAGGAATCTCACAATGTTGCGGAGATGGTATCATATTCAAAATCTTATCGAAAGGATATGGGCATATATCTTCTAATGAATACTTCTTGGAGCTTGTTACATTTTGCATGTCTTATTTATGTTGTTGTAAAGTTTGCATTTGTTGAGTAAGGTTTGATAATGGATTATCCACATAGTTTCTCCTTGTTTCTTCATGAGTTCTTTTATCACTACATTATTTTCTTGTGTCATCCTTTCTTTCCTTGTTTCTTCATGACTTTCTTTGTTCATATCTTCGTTATTTGGATCATCTGTCTTTTGGGTGTTACTTGCCTCTACATCTCATTTCAAGCTTTCTATGTTAAAGTCTTGTGGTAGTTTAGCTCCAGATTTTGCCAACATCAAGAGATATTTCTCTTTTTGTTTTGCCAACAATTTTTCCATTAGTCTATCAAATTTGAAATCTTGTTCGAGGTCTCTAATGGTTCTATTGACTGCTTCTTCGTCAACAATGGTAAACCCAAAAGTTTGGAATACAGGATTATCTTCTTCCTCCATTTGTTGTTGTTTTCTAAGTTGTTTGTATTGGGCTCTAGTCCAAACTGGCATGTGATTATTTCAAAGTTGTTGAAATTTCCAATGGACAAAGTCAATAGGTGATTATTGGTTCATGAAGATATGCTTTGCTGATTTTACTGCTATTGTTTGTTTGTTGTGATAAAGCATCTCTTTGTTGAAAAGCACGTCTTTGCAAAATTTCATCGTCAAACTCTGTACCACAGCCACGTAAGTAGTGATGAAAACGGTTTAGGAATGTCCTATGTTTTAATAAGATCTTGCGATTGATATACAAGAATCTTATTCTTTTCTGAGTAGCTTTATAACTGGGTTTTCTTTTCTTAAGGTGATACTTAAAAGTCATATAAGCATATGATAGTTTACAAGTTTGCTTGATTCCAATGTTGGTGCAATTTTGATTTTGATATAACCTAGGTTCAAAATAGGAAAGATATATCCAAGATTATGAACCTAGTATAGATTGATCAAGCTTCGTGATAGAGAATTTGATTATCCTAATGAGAGACTTGACAATGATGTTGATTTTTTTTTGCACTTAAGATGTTTGAATCAATAGCTTGTTGAATGTTGATAATTATAGAAACCTCTTGGGAATAACCTATTGGATTAGTGACCTAGTTGTTAAGCTAGTTTGAAAATACGTGATGGTTTAGAGACAAACCTACTTCACAAAGTATTTCAATACTGACATTTTAACACTTTGGTTTGATCTGGTGTTTCAAGTGTTGGAAAGCTTTCGTATTACCCTTTTGATCAAACTTTTTCAGCAATTTGTTGGATTTTTGCTCACTCATAGATTATAGTTTTCTTCAATTTTTTTGACCATTTGGAACATGTAACAAACATAGAAGACACAATGTTTAATAAACAAAATGCACAAGCAAGTACAAATCTTATGGCAGGCTGAGACAATAGTTGTTGAATCTCACGTGGGGTTTCCCCCGAGGCTACGCTATTCAAAGCGGATATTTAGGTGCTTGACCCCATTGGCTCCACCCTCGGCACTCACTTCTTTAGGGCAGCCAAGCACCAGTTTCCATGAAAACTCCCAATGGCAAAATTTATATCTCTACTAGGAACCGTATGTGTGTGAGCCACTTCAGAGGTCTGACCTCCTACACCAACAACTAGAAGGATTTTGGGAACTAGTACAAGTGGTTTTTAGTAAAGGCTCCCGGTCATGTGGCCATACATGCAACACTTTCAGCTCTATAAATATAGAAGGTTCCCAGCCTATACAGGTTACACTCCATAAGGTTTATGGGGAAACATAGTGTCGGTATGAACTTATCAGCACATGTTGTTTGGGACTTTCATCACAAACATGATTTATTTATAGTGGATTGGAAGGACTCAGTATTAGCACGTTTCCACTTTAGGTCATTCTCCTCTCATTGGCCCCCTCAAGGCATCTCGGGAAGGCAGGCCCTCTAAAGGAGTTAATTGCTTTGAAAGTAAAAAAAAAAGAGTGGGTTTGGCTTTTTGGTCACCCAATTAAGGGGAGAGCATATACCTACCACTTTTGAGACACAAAATATAAGTGTTCTTTTTAACCTTTTCAAAGCAATTGTTGGCTAAGTCCTATTTGGAGATGTTGCTCCAACAAGCATGGTGTTTATTTTAGCCTTTTTAGAAGTCTATGTGCAACTATTTTAGAGAAGTTAATAAAAATGCAAGTTGCATGCTATCAATTTATCCTCTTAGTTAAACTAAATGAACAAGACATGATATATTACTTCCCAAAATAAGGCCTTTAATTAACTAGATGAGGAAATGCATAAAATTTACCTTAAACACCATCCTGCACATGCATGTTAGTAGTTTGAAAAATCTAATTTCTTGGACAATCAGGCCTGCAAGAAAATTTTGTTAGTTGGAAACAAAAGCGCTATTCTAACACACGTGCTATCTTTCTCCTCAAAAGCGCTAACCTGTAGAGCAAAAGCGCTAACCTAGACTACAAAAGTGTTGCTCTACGGATACAAAAGCGTGATTTGCGCTAATCTAGAGGACAAAAGCCCTAACCTAGAAGACAAAAGCACTAACCAACAATGCTAATGCACAGATTTTCAGACAAAAACGCTAACCTACATGGCATATGCACTACCCTGTGATGCAAATGCACTAACTTATGAGCAAAAGAGCTGTCAAAATTCACATATGCGTGAATCTGCATTACAAATGCATTAATTTTACCTTTTGTGAGATTTTTAAAGGTATATGTGAGGTCCATGAGCCCCATGGTGGGCACCAAAATGTGTCAACTTGAATTTCATCCTTAGAATACTACCTGCAACAAGTTAGTTTCACAAAATACCAATGGAAATGCTACAAGAAATCCAAACTCAACCAATGAAACTACATGAAATACATATGAAATAAAAATACTAATATTACCTTCATGGTTTATGTCTCATTGTGTCCTAACTCCACTGTTCCTGGTTGCAGATGGTGTGCTCTCAGACAATGCACTGATAGCTTCCAAGATGGCATATGAAGAATGGACTATAACTGATAGTTAACTGATACTATGATATGAAATACTACTTGATTATGCTAAAATGATTATGCTATATGATAATTGCTATTTGCTTCAAGATTAAAACTCACGGATGCCTAAGTTTCACAAATGATTTTCTTGAAAATGCACTTGAAGTCTAACTCTCTTTCAACGAAAGCTCTTGATTCTATAGACTTTGAGAGGATGAGATGATGTGGCTTAGATCAATGGTCATGATCAGATCTGCAGATTTGGATGGCTATGAGCAAAGGTGAAGGTTGAGAGAAAGGGGGAAGGAGAAGACAAGTGTCACTCATCTCACCTTGACTGGGTTGCCGACTGAGGGAATCTAGGGATGGTTAGAGAAGATTTAGGCATGATAGGACAAGTGGACTCAAGTCCTTCCTAAGATGTAGGGGGTGTTGGAGAGAATATAGGAGATGGTTATGAAATATGTGTGCGTACACAATATTCATTAAGTTTAGAGGTTGGAGATAAATGATGAATTAATATTTAAGAGATTAATTTCTTTAGCCACATGTTGGATGATTTGGCAAAGGGAAGATGAAGTGGAGATGGAAGGTGATTTGGAAAAGAAAGATTAAATAATTTAAGAAATTATTTAATATTTGAGACTATAGGATAGGAGAATAACTATTAAATATTAGATATTTAATTAACTTGGTTAAAAGGATAATTAAATATTAGATATTTAATTATTTTAGAGGAATAGAATAGATGAATTAATTAATAGAAAGACACGAAATGAATTAAATAAATTAATCTTTTCAAATTAACTATTTAATAGAAGAATAATAATTAAATAAATATATAATATTTATTTAATCCCTCATGGCCATTTTTATGTGTATACAGGTATACTATTTCAATTAAGCATTTTTTATCATTTCAATTATAGATCTCGCCTTTTTCCTATCAAGGTGTGCTTTCCTTTTCATCTCAATTCATCATAGGGTTAATTTAAAACCCAGGGGTTGACCTAGGACAACTCCTATCAATCCAACACCTTTTTCTCTCTCTTATGTGTGTAGGTGAAAAATTCTAGAGAGAATGAATATAGATCAAAAAAACGTAGACTAAGACACATAGGACAATATTTTGAAGAAGCAAAAAGACTAGGTCAAGGTTGCCTAACATTAATGATCAATGCTTTTCTAACAAAATTTGAGGGATATATTAATAGTGACATCCTAATTCCAAAATAATTTATGATATTTGCATCTGACACTTTTGGGTCAAGATCACCTAGTATCATTGGCCCACATTTTAGACATGAGTTCCTCCCTGCTTCTCATTTCCAGATGTGTACTTGATGTTTACATATATGTTTTGAAATTGTTTGTGCATTTTGATCATTGTTAATTTTACATCATCAACCCTAGTTCTTGTATTCAATTCATATCATTTCAAAATCACTTTCAACTAAATTAACTAAGGGAATCCAATATGTGCTTAACCCCTTTTCCAATAGGTTTTGAGGATAAGCCAATTCAATTTCATTTACCTAAATATATTGTTGTGAAATGAGTTTCATTTCCTAGCTTACATGTTTAAAGTAGTGAACCCCATTTTCCAACATTATAGATGAAAGAAGGTTATGAAGAAGATTACAATGTGAAAGAAGAAGAAGATGAGGAATCAAAGTGCTCCCAACCAAATAAGAAACAACATGATAAATTGGTAGAGTGGGCCAAACAAACAATAACTTGACAACAACAGGAGGAAGTGGGTTTCTTTACTAAAGAAGAGGTTAAAATGCTTTAGGATGTAGCATCCTTGGTGAGACAAAAAGGACCTAGTGCTTAAATTAAAACTATGGGGAAAGAAATGAAACAACAAAAAGTAGATGAACCAATTACCTAAGGGATGACATTGGAAGAATGATCTATTACTAATAAATATTCATTTAAATGATCATAAAGTTAAGTATGTTATGGTGGGTCTTGGTGTAGAACTGAATATCATTCCATCCACTACATGGGAGAAATAAGGAAGACCTAAGCTAGTAAAGGCACCAATGAACATAAGCTTGGTTAATGGTCTTCGAATGGAGACACTGGGGAACTAGAAGAACATTGAAGTGAATGTTAAGGGCATAAAAAATGTGCAAAATTTGAAGTGGTAGAAATAAAAGAGTCATTTAACACTTTAGAGCACTACTCAGATTGAGATGGTTCATATATTCTAATAGTATTATAGATTCCCAAGATAAATAAATTTACTTTTTGTAATGACGAACAAATAGTGCATATCCCATTGAGTGTTGAGGATAGATCATATGTTGAGCAGTTGTACAATAACCCAACCCAACCCCTATGCATAGTATCCCAAACCTCCCACACTACAACCCCACAACATACACTCTTAGGATTCTACCATGTGTTCATGATTCAAAGCTATACCATAGAATCCAAAAAAAAAAGAACTGGTACCTGAAACAACATTAAATGAGAAATTTCACATATCAAATTGCCAAGATTTTTTGGAGTTCGAGACATAATTGAATATATTTCAAAGATAGAGAAGATATTTAAGAATTAAAAGTGAAGATGGTGGTCTATAAGATACATTAGTTTGCAACATTTCATGTTGTTGGAACACACAAAAATAGTATTTTGGACTGGCTTGTCTCTAGAATTTTGATTAAAGATCGGTATCCATATAAGGAAAGATAATACCCCTACATCCCAAAGTATCAAGGGAATGTAACCCTAGAATACCATATTTATACTTGTGTAACTGCATGGACAAGAGATAGGGAATATAACCATTGGCTCTACATATAATTATTTTATTAGACATCAACATCAATGGTGCAAACATGGTATTAAATTAGGAGAGAAGAGCAAAAACTAGGGAATAGGAAGAGCTCTGAAAATATTTCATTGAACATAAATTCATTATGGGATGAGAATGAACACATCCATAATACATTGAGAAAAATCAAGGAGATCATATTCAAACTAGAACTAAAAAATATATACTTAGAACCCAATCCACCACCCCAAAGTCAAGGAGTACAGAACTTAATAGAGTAGTTGGACAAATAGACAAAACCAATAGAATAGATGTTACAAGATCCACAAAAAGATGAAGAAGAGGTAGATCCAAATCTATATATTCAGGTGGGAGAAGAATAACGAGAATTGAAAGTAATGAAGGATTCGAGAAATCAATATTACAATCAACCACTCAATCTCTAAAAGGAAAACATAGCTACATCAGATAACACAAAAATGGTGAAGATATGAGACTACCGGGAAGAATCAATTGTAGGATCTAGAATTGAATTATTAACAGAGTATGAGGAATTATTTCTTCAAACTTTCATGGAGATGAAGGGAATTAAGGAAGAAATCAATACTATGAAAATACACTTAAAAGAAAGCACTAAATCACATAGGAAATGACCTTTCTACCTAAATCCTAATATGAAGACAAGGGTGAAAACAAAATTAGACAAAATGTTGGTTGCCGAAATAATCAAACCTATAGAAGACTCGGAATGGATAAGCCCCATTGTTATACAAAATAAATTTTGACGAGAAATTTGAGTATGTGTAGATTTCCAAGAACTAAACAAAGCATGTATACAAGACTGATTCCCTAACAATTTTATAGAAAAAATCTTGGAATCAATAGTCAGAAAGTAGATTTATTTGTTGACTAATGGGTTCTCTAGATACGATTAGGTTAGGATAAGGGAATAATACTAGCATCAAATGACATTTCCCATCAAATGAGGATCTTTCATGTACATCATAATGCCATTCAAGCTCAAAATTGTCCTTGTTCTCTTTAGCTAGATAATGGTCAACACTTTCAAGGATTTCATTCATGACTTTTTTGAGGTAATTTTGGATGTTTAGACCATAGATGGACTACTCGCCGAAAACTCAGCGAGTAGCAAAAACTCGTTGATTTTTTGGGCCAAGCGAGAAGATTTGACTTTTACTTGCCCAACGAGTTTTTGCCAAAGACTCGACGAGTCTGAGTTAAAAAATCGCCCATCGGCTTCCATGAAGCCGAAAATGGCAAAAATAGAAATCATTTTTTGTTTTTTGATAGGGTTTTGGGCTGAGAAGGGGGAAGTTGACTTGGAGTGACTTGCAAGGTGATTTGGAGTGATTTTTGAGTGATTCCAAGTGGATTTGAAGGAGATTTGAAGGGAAAATCAGATTCCTAGGCTAATTTTTTAATTTTTTTCTATGCTTTTTAAAAACAATTTGCTTATTTTTTGTTGCATTTAGATGGATTAGAAATGATTCCTAGGTAGTCTAAATCCTTTCTAAGTTATTTGCACAGGATTTAACACTAGATTTGAAAAGTTTTGTTGAATTTTCACAATTTTTTTGAAGAATGTACTTCAAAAAAAAAAATTCAAACCCAACTATTTTTTTTAAAACTTTGAATGATGTCTAAATTTATTTAAACTAATGTAGATAGTTTGTTAAATTGTTTAACTAAAATGTTAATTTTTTTTCACTTTGTATTTGTAGGTTAAGTAAGCATTAATCATGGCAAGGGAGCAATGGCCACTAGATCCATGCCCATTTGGATAAATAGGCACCCATCCTAGAGGTGATAGAGATGGGGCATGAAGGTATGTCTATGAGGGACCCGATCCTGGGTCAGTTATATGCATAAAGTGTGAGAAAATACTTCATGGAGGCATCAACCGCCTCAAATACCATCTTGCAGGAATAGACAGGCATGATGTTAGAGCATGTATTGGGACTAATGAAGAAATAAAAAGACAAATGAATGCCCTACTTGCAGTTGGGGAAGAGAAGAAATTGCAAAGGGAGAGGGAAAAGCTAGCCATGAGATCAACCATAGCTGAATCTCAAGGTGTTTCTGTTGACATTAAAGAGGAGCAAGAAGCACTTGAGGGCATAATGGGCTCTCGGCATGGCCCGCGTATCTGCAAACCGACCACCACCTTGCCCATCGCTTTTGCTTCCTCTAGTAGAGTACTTGGCACTGTTCCACTTCCATCATCACGATCAGGGTCCATACGTGATTATTTTGTGCCTAGGAACACACCTGGAGCACAACCATCATTATAGGCCACTAGATGGAATAAGGAGGTACATGAGAAAATCGACATTGCAATAGTTGATTTTTGGTACTTCAACAACATTCCATTCAATGTGGCGGACAATCCTTATTGGTTGAATTTGGTGACTGCTATGACAGTTTCAGGAAAGGGGTACGAGGGCCCTTCTCGCAAGGATTTGAGTGGGAGGTTAGTAAATTACTACATAGTCCACTTGATTTCATTTTTAATTATTTTTTAGATTTCTTATTTATTAAATCAAAATTAAGTACTAAGACCTAATTTCACTTTTCTCTTATAGGTTGCTCACAAATCCATTGCTAGGGCAAGAGAAGTGACGGAGGATCAAAAAATTGAATGGGCAAATTATGGCTACACCATTTTTTCTGATGGGTGGACAGATGGCAAGAACCACACCATCATCATTTTTTTGGTTGCTTGCAAGGACAATGTAGTGTTCCTAAAATTTGTTGATGCCTCCAACAAGGTGAAAAATGTAGAAACATTGGCTGGAATGTTGGAGCATGTCGTCATGGAGGTGGGGGTAGAGAATGTGGTGCAAATCATCACAGATAATGCAACAACATATGTGTCAGCAAGTAGAATCCTTTTAAATTATCACCTTTAGGCATTAGCAATATTTTTATTTGTTGTGGCTTTGTTTTACTTGGTTGTATATTTCTTAAGAATAAATTCTTCTTTTGCAGAAAGAAGCATCCAAGAGAGGCACCCCACTCTTTTTTGGACACCTTGTGCAACACATGTCCTTGACCTTCTTTTGGAGGACATAGGAAAACTTGAGTGGGTGACTCCAGTTGTGGAAGATGCAAGGAGGATCACCAAATATATTTACAATCACCCTTGGGTCCTAAATTTGATGAGACAACACACCCAAGGGAAAAATTTGGTGAGAGCTGGTGTCACAAGGTTTGCAACAATTTTCTTGATTTTGCAAAGCCTTCTTGTTGCATTGACTTCTTTGAAACATTTTTTTGTGAGTGGAGAATGGCTTAACTCACCTTATTCAAAGAAGCCTGAAGGAGAGGTTGTCGCATGCATAGTCTTCGACAACCAATTTGCACAAAGGGCTGCAGAGATTGTGAAGGTTGTTACTTCAAAACTTTAATTTTTAAATTTTAATTATTCTTGATTCAAGTCTCTCATTACTAATTTTAATTATTTTTGTGGTCTCCTTTGACACATTACTAGGACATGTCAATTGTAAAGAAGGTTATATGGTAGACCCAATGAAGATTCCTTTAATTATAAACCTACCACCTCCAATGAAAAACTCTAGAAGTAAAAACATTTATTGGATAAACTAGGTATCACATGAAGTTCATTATATGATACACTACCACAACTACACCCTTAGTTGAATTATTGAAAAAATGGAAAAATAATAAATCCATTAGCTAGGTGAAGCAATGCCAACAATTATTTGATACCTTAAACAAAAAATAGTAGAAGAACCAATTCTTCTCTTTTCAAATTGGTTGGTGCCTTTTCATGTTGATGTAGATGCATTCGACATAGCCATAGGTGTAATGTTAGCCCAACCTAGAGGCAATAAGGACCACCTAGTAGCATTTACAAGTAGGAAATCCCAAGCAAAAAGAAACTTTGCAATTATTGAGAGAGAACCTTAGCCATGGTTTGCGCATTACACCAATTCCTGTACTATTTATTATATAGTCTCTTCACATTTTACATTGATCATGAGCCCTTGAAGTTTCTCTTAAACAAACTCATATTACAAGGATGTATATGTAGATGGATCAATTGTTTCAAGAGTTTAATTTTAATATAATAGTCAAACTCGGGAGAAACAATCAAGGATTGGATTATTTATCAACGGTTGATATAGGGGATGAGCTCAAAGAAGTTGATGAAGAAGACCTATTTGGTACATACCTGTCTAGAATCACAATAGTGCCAGAGGAGTTACATGATGTTGATGAACTACTCTCTATCGAAACATACCCTCCAAAAATAAATACCCATAACAAACAATTGTTGTTGAGAGAGAGAGAGAGAGAGAGAGAGAGAGAGAGAGAGAGAGAGAGAGAGAGAGAGAGAGAAGTAGATAAGGGAATAACAGGAGGACATAATTGTGGAGATGCTACAACCTAGAAGATATTTTTATCAGGATTATGGTGGCTAATAAAGATAGTAAGCAGTATACCAAGAGATGTGATATTTGCCAAAGAATCAAACACCCTACAACCCATGATGAAATGTCACTGCAACTGACCCTAGCACACATCCCCTTTGAAAAGTGGATGCTTGATTTTATTGGCCCTATTGATCCTTCAACAAAATTGTCCAAGACAAGATTTATTATTATCAATGTTAATTACTTAACCAAAGATAGAATTTGAACCAACAAAAGATTGGATCCCATATACTGCAACTAAATTCTTGTACAACAATATCATTAACAGATTTGGGTGCCTCTTAAGTATCACTAGTGACTAGGGAGCATATTTTGTCAATTAAGCTATAAAGGAGTTACTAAAAAATTTCATGATTACACATAATCAGAGTACTCCTTACCATCCACAAGAAAATGGGGCAAACTTGAAGCATTGAATAAGATCCTTAGAACCACTCTCACCAAGATGTGCAATACAAATATAACTAATTAGTATATTAAGATATTGATAGTAATTTGGACTTACCGTACTACATATAAATAAGCTACCTCACATACACCCTTCAAATTGGTCTATGGTACAAAAGTTATCTTACTAGTGAACTTTATAATCAATAATATCTGCACTAATCTCACTCTAAGATTAACCGGTGAAGAATATATTAAGCATAAGCTAGAAGCATTAGAGAAGTTGGATGAAGAAACACAATTGGCTGAATCACACTTGTGGGTGAAACAAAGAAGGAAAAAAGCCTGACATGACAAAAACCCGAGGAAAAACAATTTCAACTTGGAGATATTGTATGATTATATGACAACAAGTTTAAGAAGAAAGGCAAACTCAAAGTCAATTGTTTAGGACAATATTAAATCAATGATATTTTGGATTTTGGAGCAATCCAATTGAATACTTTGGATGGAAACATCCTATAGCGTCACATTAATTGAGAAAGGTTAAAAATATTTCCATCATGATTCTAGACAAGGTTGACATGAGGACAAGTCAAAATTTTGAAGAGGGGATGATGTTGGCAAGAAAATAGTGTACAAACTCCGGTCTAGAGATACTTAATATATAATTGGAAAGAAGGGTCCATAATATGAGCTTGGGAATATTGAATGTACTCTAGAGATATTATCTAAGGGCCACATCTCCTATTGTATCTATAGGTAAATAGTGGGATACATTCACAAATAGAACAGTGAAATATGGCATAATAAGGAGAATATATAATATAAGGAGATATAAGGAATGTAATGAATATAGATTGATATATGAATACATATAAGTAAAAATTATGATCTATTGTGTGGATTGTTGATCAGGTTGAAAGCACCAAAATACTGAGAGAGGGGGGGGGTGAATCAGTATTCCCACTTAAATAAAACAATAAACTTTTTACCAATTGAAGTTATCAAAATTAAAACAGATAATGTAGAATAAACGAGAAGAACACAACCACAAAATGAACATCAACATTTTTACGTGGAAAACCCCAAAAGGGAAAACCCACAGAGTGTTAACTCTTAGGAAAATAAAACTAGTTATAGTTGTGTTTACAAACGGGTGGCTCACTACTTGATTACAAAAACGGCTCACTGTCAGACTGCTCACTACAGATACACAAGAAATGGCTAATTGTCAGAATGTTCACTACAATTGAAAGGGTTGAACTGAGAAAGTTTGCATCTCCAAATGCATGGGACCAATTCCAAGTTAGGCTCATATTAGAAAACTCAAACTTTACAGAAGATCTGATTAGAGATATTTGCACTACAAATCCGCAATAGGCCCGGTAACGAGTTACTGCAACTCTCACATACTTTGCTTCTTTCGCTGCCAGCTATCTTCCACACATAACACACACACTCTTTTTCAATTCACTTCTTCATTCATTCATCCATCACTCATGAATATATATATATATATATATATATATATATATATATATACATATGTATATATACATATATACATATAATACATATACATACATATATGTACACACACACACACACACACACACACACACACACACACACAAGATAGTACAAATACAAAATAGTGTGTTGGGTAAGCCCAACACATTATCAATAAGCTCATGTTGGCCTCCACAATACTTCTACACTATTCCTTTACATACTTCCAATTACCAAAGCATATACCGTGATTACCGGAAAAGGGCAAGGGTCATCTAGACCCAAGAGAAAGGACCTATCTCCACAAGATCATGCTCAATATTTCTAAAATGTAGACTCCACACGAACCAATGAAACCACAATCACAAAAATTGAAGAGATACTTCTGATAGAAACCAAAGCTGCAAACCGCTGACACCAGGACACATAACTAATATTGGGATATCGAGGTCAAAGAGAACCCAATGGGACCTCAAAAGGACATCATCCATGCTGCATAATAACTTCTAACCAAAAACCACAACATCTGAACTGTACATACATAACCGCAAAGTTTTGCATGACATTCATAACATCCATAACGTTCATAATGTCCATAACGTCTGGACTGATATTCGGGCCTGCATACAGTGTTTCATACAAAACTGGATGACGGTTTGACATCAATGACAATATTATTCAAACACGTCTAACAATCTCCCCCTTTGTCATTGATGGCAAAACATATTCAAAACATGACTGTGCCAACTCCCCCTTACTCATGCAAATCCTCAAATCCTTGAACCCGTATTCCTTTTTCCTTTCTCCCCCCATTTTACATCAAGGACAATGGATACCATTGATGAAAAAAAAAGAAAAAGAAGAGAAAGAACAGATATATACAACCAAAAAAATGTGATTCTTTCACAAGGAAACCTTTAGTTGCTCTTCTTTGGAAATATAAGCTTATATTTTTCTTCAGTTCCTGAAGGACTTCCCAAGAATGTATAGCCAGTTCGATACTCACTGAAAAAAATCTACACTCAACTAGAAAATCAATAGAATTTGAAAAGCTATCCAAAGTAGTTGGATTCTGCTCATACTCTACTACATTTTCAAGCGAAACTGAAAAGTGTTCTAGCTTAGCTTCCACAATCTCCTTAATTTTCTGAAACATGCTCACAAAGTCTTCTTCCTACCTTTGCAACAGAAGAAGCTCAACCTGAAGAGAATTAATTATTTTCCTCTACTCACCATCCTTATCATTCAGAAAATCAAAAGATTTACCTAGACTCATCAATTCGGCTTCAATAGCATCAATTGTAACTTTGTGCTTCATAGCTACTGTCAGCCAAGAGATTAAATATCTATAGGATTCTGCTAGCACCGTGGATACAATCTTTCAATTCCTCTATGCAATTTGATAAGTACTTTTGAGCAATAGCACATTCATTAAGTAATCGTTGCATATCCAAGCCTTTTTCTTCATTTGACTGCTCAGACATTCTTTCTTTCAGTATCTTTGTCAATGATTCTGGAAGCAAATTATTGACATCTTCTGGAATAATGTTGTTTCGAATCAGGTGCTTCATCAAAATGTTCTCAATTCTGTCTGACTCGACCGAGGTCTGCCATTTCACACCAATCTTCTGAATTTCATTTGCACTGACAATTAGCTTTAACATATTAGATTCATTGTTTGAGTCTCCAACTTCCTAGACATTCATTTTCGAAACTCCTCTGGTTGTAGGGGATTTCAAATCATCAATTATCACCACATCTTCTATCTTTCTTTTCTTTGGCTCTGAAACATCAACAAGAATAAATTGTCTCCTTTTCTTCTTTTTGGAAGAAGATTCTCCAGAATCGGAAGAGAAAGAAACAAAAACCGGGCCAACTCTCCACATATCTACAAATGATTTAAAGTAATTATTGCAAATCTCCTCTTTGTTATTCAAACTATTCAAATATTTAAAGATTTGGCTTGCAATCGGCACACCAGATTCCCAAATAACATTATATTTTTCCAGAAGTGATTCTAAACAGTACATGACTAAACTCACAAGCAATGATCCATGCCGGAAAGCATAATTCTTCTATTTTGACATCTTGATATTTTCTAACAATAATTCTCTCAGTAATTCACACAAGTCAAATGATTTGTTCTCCATCACAAACATATATCTCATATACACTGCAATTGTTGAGGTGACTCCTTTCCTATTTCTAAAATAGATTTTGTAAGAGATGCCATAGGCAACACACCTTATTAAAGGGTTGATGATCGTATTGATGATAAGAGCTCATTGATCACCCTTCATGCCGGTTAGGGCTTCCACTTCCTTGTTCAAAATTGATTTCTTTGTCGGAACTTTTCCATTGTCGCACAAGCCAGTGATCATAGAAATGATTTCCTTTTTAATTGGATAGGGTTTATCCAACATGATGCAGTTATCTCGCACACACCTAAGGATTATTCTGATTACCTATACATTGTCAAACCAAGGGAATTCGGTCCACAGATTCAAACCTTTGCCTTCTAACTCTTTGACCCTTTGCAATTCATAATCCTTCAAACCTGCTTCAACAGTTCTGATTTTCTCCAGGCTAAACTTATCCAGGAGCACTTTGTCCACAATCTAAAATTCTTCACTGCTAGATTCTTCGACGATCATTTTTCCTTCCATGATTTCTTTTTACTGCTCACTTTACTGCTTCTCTACTATTCACAATGATCTCAAACAAATTTAACTGATATGAAAGAAATGAACTTCAAGATCTTATACTTATCTTACTAAATATGCTCCATTAGTGTTTTGCTGTCAAAAATTGTATTTTTGATGATGTCATCATGATACCTCTGATTACCGGATACCACAAAAGCATTGTCATGCTGGATTAGTGACATGATCCATACAAACAGGGAAGGTAGAAGATTTTTCTTTTAGATCAAAACTCCCCCTGACCCAAAGCTCTAAGCTTAGTTTCCAGAGGAAGAGGTGCTTGCAGCGGATTTCGGTACTCCAGGCTCACTTCCTTTGTTCTCATTCTTCTTTCTCCAGACCAAGTATTCCTTCTTCTTTGGTTCATCACTCTTCATTGCACTCTTTTCAATAGATTTTTCTTCATTTCCTTTCCTATATTGGTTAGCATAATGTCCAAGCTGATTGCACTTGAAACAACTAACAATTCTCTTTTCAAATCTTATTGGATGAGATTCTTATTTGCATTTACTACCTTTGTCTCCATAGATATTGCAATTGTAGCAATGTCCTTGAAAGTTTCAACTCTTCTTATTTGCAACAACCGGGTTATAACTTTGATTCACAACATGATTCCTACAAAGGCTTTCCTTATGGCCAAACATCTTGCAAGTATAACATTGAATGCTTCTACAATTCATTGCCTTGTGTCCAAATTTATTGTATTTAAAACAATAGCCATTAAAAGATGGGTACCTTTGTGCATTGGGTTGTTAGATCGATGGTATTCTTGCATTTGATTTTTAATTCCGGGTTTCTTCTCATCTTCTGACTTCTTCTCTGTATCAACTTTGACCTCCTTACTTTCTTCTTTAACATTTTGATCTGAGTACACATCAGTTCAATAACCAAGTCCGGTTTTGTCTGACTTAATTTGCTGCATGCTGATCAAATCTTCCAGGAGCTTGCTGTTGTCAAGGATCTTGTTCTCTGTCTTCAGATTCCTCACTTCTTGTTCAAGCTTTTCATATTCTTCAGATTTTAGCTTTAATGTCTCTTTCAAAAACTGCTATGTCTTGTCTTTTTCCTCTTATCTTCTGCATTAGGTCTTTGATGGTCTCATTCGCTTGATTCAATTGATTGTTAACCGCCTTATGTCTCAACTTGAATTTTTGGACTTGCTCTCTTAGCTTCTGTACACATTCATTTGCAATCTTCACATTCTCCTTCAGTTCTTCATTCTCTAATACAACACTTTTCAAATCTTCAAGGGTTGTTTTCAAATCTTAATCCATCTGAAATTTTTCATCCAAGTATATAGGTGCCATGGCTCAACCAACATAGAACTCCCTCAAGCGGTTAAGCTTCCTAAGCAAGGGATGAAATCTCTGATACCAATTGTTGATCAGGTTGAAAGCACCATAATACTGAGAGGGGCGGTGAATTAGTATTCCCACTTCAATAAAACAATAAACATTTTACCAATTGAAGTTGTCCTCAAAATTAAAACAAATAATGCAGAATAAACAAGAGCACAACCACAAGATGAACACCGGAATTTGTACATGGAAAACCCAAAAAGGGAAAAACCATAGAAAGTGTTAACTCTTAGGAAAATATAACTAGTTATCATTGTGTTTACAAACAGGTGGCTTAGTATTGGGTGGCTCAATGCCAACTTACAAAAACGGCTCACTGTCGGACTGACTGTCAGAATGCTCACTGTAATTGAAAGGGTTGAATTGAGAAAATTTGTATCTTCAAATGCATGGGATCAATTCCAAGTTAAGCTCATATTACAAACCTCAGACTTTAACAGAAGGTCCGGTTAGATATCTCTGCACTACTGTTCTGCAATAGGTCCGGTAAAGGACTATTGCACTACTGATTTCCTTTGTTGTTATTTCCAAAATGTAGATTCCACATGTACCAATGAAATCACAATCACAAAAATAAAAGAGATGCTTTTGATAGAAACCAAAGCTGCAAATCGCTGACATCGGGACACATAACTGATACCGGGAAACTGGGGTCAATGAGAACCCAATGGGACCTCAAAAGTTCATCATCCAAATCTGTCCATGCTGCATAATAACTTCTAACAAAAAAAACACAACATCTAAACCGTACATACATAACCGCAATCTTTTGCATAACATCCATAACGTTTGGACTGATATTCAAGCCTGCACTATTCGATACAAACCCAGATGACATATTTGACATAAATGACAATATTATTCACACTTGTCTAACATGTATATGGTATTTTATTTTGATTTTCCAAAATACATTTCCTTGCTACCTCAATAGGACCGAGTCTAGGGTAGAAGACTACAACATCATAAATCCTTTAGGTACATAACTCTAATTTGGATCCCTTAGATTTCTTACTAGCAATGGGCTATCAAATGAAGACTCGAAGACGGTCAAGAAGTGTTCCTACCACAAGGTGCCCCATTGATATTGATTCTAGATTCAATAAGTAAAAATTGGTAAAAACAATTTTGTTTCAACAACTTTAGCATTTCCTAGATGTGGTAGTTTGAGTAAGTTTAGGATTGAATGTATAAAAGGGTTAGGTAAGAAGGGTCACATCAAATATGTGAAGTTTATTGGTCCCAAAAATGTGTTGCAATTGTAAGATTTCGTCAAATACCTTGAATAGGAGGCACAATATCTTCATAGACTTTAGAGGGTTTTCAATATGGAATAGAGCCATTTGAAATTAATTCTCTTCAATCAATTTGTGTTAAAAAATTTAGTACATAACCATTTCCATCCACCTAAAGCTAACATTTTCAGAAGCAATTTGCAAGGGCTTTCAAAATATGAGTTGTTGTAGTTAAAACTTTGGCTTAAACAAAAGGGATGTTATTTTTTCTACTCCATTAATTGTTTCAATTAATCATGTGTTTTCTCTTGTCCATAGGTAGGTGGGCAGAATATGTTGACATTTCCATCTATTTGTTGTGTCTCAGTATTTTTCTCCATCCCATTATTTGTTTCATGAAATGTTTCACTTTATGTATTTTATTTTTGTTGTGGTATAATTTCAACACAATTCTATCCCCCAATGGAAAATGACATTATTCTTTACAGTCAAAAGATATTTTGAAGTTCTCCTATGACCCAAGTATGTATAATGGTCCCTAGAAAAAGCTAATGTTGGTACCAAAATTTGTAACAACTAAAAATTTATGTTTAAGCATATATGTAGCCAAATGCTAGGTTATTCTTGTCACATCGATGTCAACTATGTTATATTTCTTGTCAAAATGAGTAAATCCATAGGTTTTGGTTTTTCTTGGTCTACTTATCATGTGTCTAGATCGCTTATCACAGTTTATTAGGCTATGAACCCTAAGGGACACTCCAACACCAACAAAGGAAAAAAAGGGGGAAGTTCAAAGAAAACATGTGATGGTATAACCAAGCATAGCCAAGATGGATTGAGGCTAAATAAAATTCTCTTACACATTAAGAATAAATCATATATGATGATCATATTTCATGCATAAATTTGTCACTCTACAAGGTCCAATATTCAAGACAACTAGTTTCATGTATACTAAAGACCAAACTCTCTATTTTTTCAAAAAAAAAATTCTTAAATTGTTTTTTGCTTTTACTTTGTGCCTTGAATTGAGGAGATAAAAATAGTCAAAACTTTCTATTTGTAAAACATTATTTCATTTTTTATAAAAATGATGCATGGTAGAGACAAATGGTTGACAATGAAGTTTTGTCACATGTAATTTAGAGAGATGAAAGGCAATGAGAAATGATTTTTTTTAATTCAAAGTTCCAAAATGAAAAAATAGAATAATTCAACGTTGTGATTTAATAACCAATAAAATGGTGTTGATAGCAAAGAGCTCCACAAGTTCTACTTTTTGGTATCAAGTAGAGAAAGTACCACCAAGTGCTAACTTTGGCAATTTTCACAATTCGACATTGATTTAAAAATCTCCACAAGTTCTACTTTTTGATGTCACAAAGAGAAACCTCTGCTGAACTCTAGCTTTGTCATTTTTCATAACTTGGCATTATTGTCAAAAAGTCCCACTTTAGCACAAGCAATATAATTCTCCCACTTGGTATCAAAGAAAGTTCACCTTACACCAAGCTTTGACAATTTTCATAATTTTGTATTAATGAACCAAAACTTCCATAAAAAGAAAATGGGCACATAAGCTTCACTAGATACTAAAATATCATGTTTTCCTTGCCAAAAGAAAGTGGAAAACAAAGCAAGACACCAAAGTAGTATATTATACCAAATGAAAGATGAATGTCAAAAGAAGGAAAATAAAATTAAAAACAAATGAATTTGAACCCTACATTCAAAGTGATGTCCAAAATGAGAAATGTCAATATCTTATCATTTCCGAATCAATTAAAACAAACTAAACACAAAATCAAAAGATCAAAACCCATAATTCAGATGGAACGAAAGTAATATTTCATATTTATTTTGGAGTGTGAGGATGGAATTGATTTCAAGGAAATTATTTTATTATTTTTCAAATTTCAAGAAGCTGCAACCAAAGGCTATATATACGTGTCATTTATGCAACTTGTAATGAGAGTTGATGCCAACTTATGCTAAAAAAATGTTGTTTATATGCAATGAATAAAAAACTGAAGCTTTCTTATGCTGCCAATCTTTCCAATCAAAATTAGAAAACTATACATTGTAATCATTTAACGAAAACAATTAATAAGCAATAACTATGCTAACTTCGCAAAACACAATGCTTTTGCATTTTTTCTAAATAACAATTGACTGTCTTCATCTGTCTTCACTAGATTTCATGTGTTATCTACTCTTTTCTGAATCAAATTGTTGATACACTTCTAGAAGATTTCTATTTTAATCCTTCGATAGTATCCATGGTTATGTTTTAGTTGTTATAAATTGAAAGAAATTCATTGTTGAGATAAGAGTTCTTCAAAGTCTCGTGCTCTAACCTTTAAGATCAATATAAATAGGTCAATTTTACTTATTTTTATATCTTTAAACAAAAATTCAAATAATAGATTGTTAGCTTTTGTTTTAGAATTCAGAGTACATTAAATCTGTGAGCTTCCCCTATGCACTTAAAAAAACGATTTCCTCATCCATTGTTTTACTTTGTATCATCATGAAAGTGACACATTACAAGAAGAACAATTTTTTAACTCTCCAAAAGCAAAATACCTGACGGTCCTATGCATTCCCAACTTCTTGCATTGTAATAAATCTTTTATATTTATCTTTAGTATTTAAAAGATCACGTTTATCACGTAATAGCAAGCATCCATAATGTTTATGAATGGTGACTTCATAATCCACTAATAAATGATTTGATCATGAACAGAACCCCAAGCTAATACCAAATTGACTCACTATGTATTTAGTCATTCAAATTCACGTTTCTTGAAGCTGCCCAATTTTATTTTGTATTAATTTGATTAGCTTATTTACATTACTCAATGTATGGTTCAAATACAGATCAAGTGCTGTACAGTAAGTTTACACTACAAAAGTCTAGATTCCTAGAATGCATAATATGATAACAAAAGGATCTGAATAGCCTCGCAGATTTCTCCCAGAACATGAACAAAAGTTGAATCGTATTGTCATCGAATATGCAAATATCATCTAGATGTGCAAGATGATGTTTTTGCTATCATGGAACACAAAGTGACCTCCAATTTTTAAGCAGCATCTAATTTAACACTTCCACAAAAATTTAGTTAGATATATTATATATGCCCCGAAGTTTCTATAATTATTTTGTAGTTGGTACCAACAATCCTGAACACAAGCAAAGCCAAAACAAATTATGAAGATTTTGAGGCTAATGTATTTTGAACGATTCCGATCAAAATACGTATCAGAGCATCAGATGGTGTTAATCATGAACCTTACAACTAGTATAACTTGATCAGTCCAAGAACCTGCTTAAGTTGACAAATCTATAGTATCTGGTATTTGGAAATACAGATTTTTTTTGCAGATGCATGAAATTTCAGAACTGAAGATTTTGAAAATTAGATGAACTATACCAGCTATTTAAAGATTTTTCCAACCATGCAATATTTCGGTATATACAAAAACAGTATGTCCAACAGCTTGTTGGTCGCGTTGAGCAACATATTTTACACTTGTCGTCTTAACAAAAGTATTGGTTTGAGCATCAAATCAGGGTCATTTGTTTCCAATCCTAGTTTAAAGAAAAATGCCTTGTCTCTTTGTAAGATATTATCTTCAGTCACATCATCCTCGCTGCTATCTTCTTCTGATGTACTTAGACTTATATAGTCAGCAGTTTCATCTTCCACAGACGCTCCCTTCACTCCTGTGCTCTCTTTACCACTCAAATTCATCAAGGAAGATGATGATTGGATATAACCCATCTCTTTGAAAGGCACGAAGTAGTGTTCTCTGTCTTTACTGGTTCTCTCAAGCATGCGCACTAAAAGTTTAGTCTTAAGCTTACTCTTTGGATGATGAAACTTGCAAATTGATCTCTTGGAGCAATTCCTAGTTGATGCATACTGTGGACATACGTATGTGTGCTTTTTTCTGCACTATTAAAGAAAGGGTGTGCACAAACATCAGCAAAAAGATAAATCAAGCCAGAAAACACCAACAAAAGGAATGGAAAGAAAAAAGTACCGAGCACAGTCAATTCCAAATGAAGTGACTAAAAATATACCAAAAGGCCTACAGCTAAAAGTAAGCCTATTAAGAAATCAAGCAAGCTCAATATTCTGGAAATGTCGTTGAAGGAAAAGCTAGGACAATATCTTGATTAATCAATGAAAGTAACAGAGAATACTATACAACGTGGTGAGTTTCTTTGATTTTTTAGAGAATAAGTTCGTATTTCAGGACAGATATTTAGCATTCCTTGCATATGAATATTTTCTTGTTCTGCTAAAGAGAGGATCAAACATATGGTCAAATGCCATGGCCAAAACTAATCATGAAGTGTACATGAGTAAATTCTGCAGTTCCAAAAGGGAAAGCCAAACAATAGAAGTTAATAAAATTTTCTTAAGCTATGCTATCCACAAAACTATTTAGTAGAATAGCTGGAATGTTTCTTCTAGTAATTTAAAAAATGCTTCTAAATCTCATTTCTAAAGCATCCAGAAAATAAACATCTTAACTGATACAGAACAGGGAAATGATTTAAATTGTCACTGCCCATAAAGAAGCTTATTCCAGAACTGAATCTGAACAACTTAAATATTTTGTAAAATGATTTCACATAGGGAGAATGGAATTACAATCGAATGGTATTTGCATTCCTTCACAATGCCTCAATCTTGTCTGGGTGCTACATGATCTGAAAAATCAGATCTAAGTGAACTGGACCATAGTTGAAAAACTCGGACTCGACAATGACTTGGCAGGCTCAAAATTTTTAAAAACTCGGGACTCACCAAAAACTGGGGGAAAAACTCGGCAATAACTCGGCAAATTTATCGAAAATTTGAAAATATATAATTTTTTTAAAAGTCTTAAAAAAGATGCATATTATTGGATTTGTAGAGCATATGACTGATTTCCATCATATAGTAGTCAAAATTAGATACCATTTACATATATATCAGTGATGATAAATATAATCCTTAAAAGAAATATAAGTATAAGTTATAACAATTATTTTCATTTTTTCAAACTTATAAAATATATATTTGATATTTAACAAAAAGATATAATATTTCAAATAATAAATTTAAAGGTATTCAAACTTGTTTATTTTTCATAATTAAAAATAAAATAGAAATTACCTTATACAATTAAATGAAATTAATTTATAAAAAAATAAAATAATATATTTAAAAGTAGACTATATATTTAAACTATATTCAAACTATTTTATGCCTTTAAAGAATATATATTAATAAATTATACTCTTATTAGCCCTCTAATAGATTAAATATACATATACAATGAAATATTATATTGGAATTCTTAATAAATATATTAAATTATTTTAGTGCTATAGTCTTATCATTACATCAGAAAAACCTGGTTTTTTTATATCCTGTTTGTTTTTATCACGTTGGGTGCCCTAAATAAGCCGTCGCGTGCCCTAAATAGCCAGTAGCTGCTGAGCAAAGGTCGAAACGGGGCAAAATCATCGAAATTTTTGCAGGTCTGGGCGATTTATAGACTAATTTTTGGCGATTTTTGGCAGTTTTTATGCATCAAACTCGCTGCGATTTTTTTCAAAACCCATCGCCGAGTATATGCGCGAGTGACTTGCACCCGGCTAGGGCTCGCGAGTACTCGCGAGTTTTTCTCAAACTCGCAGAGTTTTACAAGGACCACTGGGGATATAGATTTTCATGTTTGGTTGGAGCACTGGCACCAAGCTAGGTGGCAGAGTTTGAAACTTATTAGTGGGTTTTGTTGCAGAAAAGAGCTGTTATTATAACTTAAGATGACCAGGGATGGAATGTGACATCTTAAGGAGTCTTTGGCAAGAGTTGCAGATCTCAAAACCACCTGTAAATCCTATTTCAACAAATTCACTTCTTTCAGCAGGTGGCAAATGCATGTTCTCCCTCTGCCTATACCAGCAAACCCATGTTCTCTCCCTGGCTGAACAAGTGAACACATCACAGTTCAGATAAAACATGGAATTTGAAGCATTTTGGTGTTTGACCTTCCCTTTTGGCAGTAGGTTGTCCGGTTTGTGTTTATGGAAGACTCAATACAGGTCTTCTGTTGCTTCTATATAAGTTGTGTGGGGTCAGCTCTCATTTGTAAGGCAGATGTAAACCATTCACTGACTTATGCAAATATGTTGTAGCTAGTTTATTCATGTTGAAAGTAGTTGCAAACTTGCAAGGATATTAGGAGCTGGTAAGTTGTAAGAACCCCTGCTTATTCTGCCCTTAATTTTCAGTTTTGATGGTTTGGCATTTTGTCAAACACTTGGCATGCAAGGTGACACAGTTCTGATTTCTGAATTTTAATGGTTTTTGTCTTGCTTGTTTTTGATTGAATTTCAATATCAAACACTTGCCAACACATGGAAATGATATCCAACAGATTTGCATAAACAACTATTAAGCATTCAACCTCATTATTTTATTATCACTATAACAGGTCTGAATACAAAGATATCAGGACTGATACAAATTATTTCAGACTACAATAGCTTAAGAATGGACATACCCAATATTATGTAGTGTAGGAAACTTAAGATTTGCAATGATGGTGATGTCATATGATCTGAATTTAACCCTTGCATACGCTAGAAATGATTCCAAAATCACTGCCCAAATTCTTCCAATATGATACCTGCAAATAATCTAACAATGGTGGCAAAAAACTGTAGCGTTACTATAGCGAGCATTGTAGCACTCACTGTAGCCTGTAGAAATTTCTGTAGCGACTATTGTAGTGTAGCATTTACTGTAGCAGATGCTTTAGTAGAATACATTTCTTGAAGCTCAAACTAATTAAAACCTGCAAATATGCCCAATGATGAATCCTAGATGATTCCACCCCTCTACGTGGAGTTGGGTTTCCATCCTCAGAAATGGCTTCCCCTGTCACGAACAGCAACTATGGAGAAATATCAAATAGCATAAATCACACAATGGCCTTTGGAAGAGGTAGAGGACCTTTTTATATTAATTTCCCAAACCAGCCCTGACCTCAACTCTCAATGTGGGACTAAAAATCGATTTTATTTTATTTCCTCCTAATAAAGTCACTTTATGACTTTATTATTATTTTATAACTTAATTCACTTTAATTTTTTATAATTTCATTATATAACATAGAGTGACTTTATAACTTTATTATTATTTTTATAACTTAAGTCACTTCAATTTTTTATAATTTCATTTTATAGTATAAAGTGACTTTTCCCCTCCAAATATTAATATTAAACCCAATAAAATAATATTTCGCCTTGTTATTTCTCCACCAATGAAAATTAATAACGAGTCCAGCTTATCACCCCTTATGTCTCCAAATTAGCCTATCAGGATGACTTGAAATAGGCTATTCAACTCATGTGTGAAAACTGAGGAGAAGGGGACATTACAGTCCTATTGTGATGTTTTCACACATCGCTCCATTGCAAATGGGGACCCCCAGTTTTTGCTTTTAGGGTAGTGTTTTGGCGTCTTAGGGTTTTGTCTCTGGTCTCTAGCCTTTGCAAATGAGTCAGGGTTTCAAAATTTGAAAAGAGTCACCAAAGTCGGTAAAGTGAAGGAATGGTTAGAAGAGCGTGCTAACATCGCGAATGTGCTTAGGAAGGTTGAAGGAGTAAAATCGCAATTTCCTAGGGTCAATTATGACAACTTCCCATTTTTAGGAAATTTTGCTTTTTTTCTTTTTTTCTAAATTTGGAAAGTTTTGTTTTTGGCATTTTGGGGCCAATATGGGAACCTACTTTTTTGGTCTTCTTTTTTCTAAAACTAGAAAGTTTCTTTTTGCTTTTTTCTTTTTTTCGAGATCACAAATTGTTTCTGAGTCAGGAAAAGAGTCAAGTCAAGAAGGTTCATTTGGGACAAACCAAGCGTGAAATAGCTTTCGAATCCAGAAGATGTATTCCTAAAAAGTTTGTTGAAGATCATGACGAAATGGTTAAGTCTAGAATCAAAATCAAGAAATTCCTTGAGGTCACCTAGGAAAGAGGAAAATTTTCAAGTAAAGATCAGGGCATTTTCAGTCAATCATGAACTCCGCCCATGGCAAGTGAGAAAAGTTCCTTGCTTCATGGTAAAGTCCGCCCATGCCATGAGGAAATCTTCCTTGGGAGTAGGTGAAGTTTTCCCTAGGAAGGGGTAAGGAAAGTGTAAGTGTTGGCACTTTAAAAAGAAAGTCTGAAATTTTGGTTAAGTGTTGGTAAAAGGATAAGAATTTCCTATTAAGTATGGCAACATCATGAAATTTCTTATCAAGAGGTAAAGTCCCCCTAGGGAAAGGTGAAATTTCTCAAACACGTGGCAAATCCACCCTACCTCATTGGAAATCCTCCTTGCTCATGCCCAAGTCCGCCCTACCATGTGGAATCAACTCCAAATCAAGTGTCAAATCTGGTTAAGGGTAAATACTTTGAGAAGAAAAAAAATCAGAAATGGTTTAAGTATTGGCATTTTAAAGGGAAGAGGTCAGAAATTTTAGTGAAGGTTTCCTATCAAGAGGTGAAGTCCACCTAGAAACATGTCAAAATTCCTTATGACACTACCAAGTCCGCCCAAGCAAGCATCAAAAAGTTCCCTATGAACTAGCAAAGTCCGCCCAAGCATAGCAAAATCTTCCTTGTAGGTGTGCAAGTCCGCCCAAGGAGTAGGAAAATGTAATAATCCCTGCTTATCCGCCTTTTATTTTTTTAGTTTCGTATGCTTGACAATTCGTCAAACACTTTGTATGCACAGTCTGATTTCTGAGTCCTTGTTTGTTATTGTGAGCTTAAGGGATTGAAATTGATACCAAATCACATAATATTGCAAGGAAATGAAAGTCTAACAATATGCATATAACTTTTGACAATACAGAACCAAGGAATAACAACTTAAGAGCATAGATCAGAACTGATAAATAAATTATTTATGACTATTACAGCCTTGTCGCAGACTGAAACTTCATACCAATGAGTGTTTTTCATCAACCATACAAGAGTAAAATCAATTCTTTACATACCCGTTAACCTTGCTTGTTACCATAGATATGAAATGGCATACAACGAAAGAGAATAGAGCTGGAAATGGACTGTTAACACCCTTAATGCAAAACTGAGTACAACTGAAGTGGTAACAGCAATAATGAGTCCAAAAACAAGTGCCGAATCTCCACTAGGTGTAGCCGCCCAAGGTAGGAATGGAACAATGAACCCCTGGCTAGATATGAATGCAAATGTAACCCCCAAATGGCTGCCGAATATTGTAGCATGACACTATAGAAGCACTGATCACGGCACTGTTCATGCACTATTCATGGCACTGTAGCAATCACAAATCTCCCTTTCCCTTATTTTTGATGTCACTATTGCCCTCGAATCCGCTCCAAATATCTTCTTCAAATCTGCCCTTCTCTATTAGAAAATCTAATAAGCCCAATGTGTTTCCTGAATGAAAACACCATTACTTCTCCTGGTTGTATCTTGCAACAGCGAGAAGAATGTTGACAAAGAGGGATTTCGTCCTCCAAGCCCAATAATCAGATCTCTGAGAATTCCAATAGCACAACTTTCATCTCATCCAACCAAAGCATGCTCAAGAATGAGCTCTTCAATTCATTTTATAACTTCATCTTGAAAGTTGCGGATCCGTCTTGCCAATGTCGGATAAATAACTTTTCCTTTATTTTATTTCCCCTTTTTAGTCACCCACTTAAGAGACTCTTTAATAAATATAAAGAAACATTAACTTATGTCTCCCATGTGCCCCTTTATAAAATCACTTTATAAATTAAACTTCTTTTTTAAGATTCAAAAATGATCTCTTCATTAAAATAATGAAAATTCGATATGCAAGGTCCTTGTTTTGTGCTTCCAAGATTTAAAAATCCTTCCCTCGGTTTCGACGAGCTATCACACTAAGGTGAATTTTAAATATTTTAATTATTTTTTGCAACCTTGGCAAAATACTTAAAAATAAACTTTAATGCACCAATTTGACAAAAATTGTTGAAAAGCATCAAAATCAAAATATGATCGTATTGGAGCAAATGGAGCCAATCAGGTGACTTACTATAAATAGAAGCTCCCTCCAAGAATCTTGGAGCCCAAACCAAAAGTTGGAAATAACATATGAAAGCGTCATATGACTCCTGTGAACCAATTGAGCTCACTGGTAACACCAAATTACCCCCCTTAGCACGCTGACACAAACCCAAAAAGTCAGCAACAATTGCACTGCTAGAGAAATTGAAAATGGCGACATTACAGAAAAGTTCCTTATGGAGCTACCAAGTCCGCTCTTGGTAGACAAAGTTTTTTTTTTATGGTAAAAGGAACAAAGTGAGGGAGAAAAACAAAGCAATTCGCCCAACAAGGAAAGTGAAAAGTGAAAGATGAAATCACAAATTTTGCCTAAGTGTTGGATCAAGCAAAAGGAAATAAAACACAAAAAACAATTTGCTCAACATGAAGAGAAAGTTTGGAAAAAGAGTTTGAATTTTTTGGATTAAAACACAAAAGCTAGGCACATGAAAAGAGTTCGCCTAACTCATGGAAGGAAAAGTTTGAATTGGCAAAATGATTGAAAGAAAGAAAAAGCAATTAAAGCAAGAAGGAATTCGCCTAAGGAAGGACCTTTAAACATGGCTAAGTTAAAAAGAAAAAAGAATTGAAAAGCAAGAAGTTTGCCCAAAGAGCGAAGGTTTCTAGAAGGAAGCAAGGAGGATTTCCATAAGTCTTAAATAAATAAAAACACAAAATAAACAACAGAGAGGTTCGATTTGGAGAGTAAAACATGACCACATTCATTGCCAATAAAAATCATTAAAACAAAAAAAACAAGGCAAGAAAAGTTCGAATTCCCTATAAACATAGGCATTGACAAACTCGTTGTTCACAAATTGTTTCTCACACTTAGGAGTTTGAACTCTTTCAAGTTTTGAGGTGGATTTTCAAAATGAATTTTAGGTACAAGAAGAAATCAAGCTAAGTTGGAAGTGGTTCTTTTGAAAAATTTCTTCAATATTTTCAGGTTGATAAGCGTTTTAAAGACAGATTTTCAGAGTTTGAAAACTTCAAGATTACCTTCCTTCAGCCTGAGTTCCAAATTTTCAGACCTGCATAGAGATCTTGCTTCACAAATTATTTGATTTTCATCAAAAAGCCATGTTGCTCTTTCAATTTTAGGGGCAGAAATTTTCTTAAGTCAGACTTAGTCTTACAAATTCAAGATCTCTTCCAAGTCTGATTTCAACCTTCAGAATGTTACCAAGTCTGATTTTCATTTCTATATTCATAATCAGACATTTAATTCCATAATTTCCAAGTTTTTCTAACTCTGATTTTTGTTTTTCAGACTTTACTTAGTCTGATTTTGGGTCTGATTTCAAGAATTCAATCAGAAAATCAGAGTTATGTTTTGAAATTTGTCATATAACATCATGCCTATTTCCCTAACTTAGGAATTTTTCCATATTTTTCAGATAGTTGATGTCAACTCAAGGAAGATATTTCCAAAAAAGGTGAAGATGAAAAAAGGGAACCAGTTGGAAAGATGATTCCACAACGCATGGTAAGACAACATTCACGCTTCATGGTGGAATCCAAAGATGAATGGAACAAAGGACTTACACTACATCAAGACATTCAAGAAAATTAAGTCATACAAGGGTGAAAGGCTTTACATCAACCTTGGATTTCTTTTGGAAATTGGAAATCAAAGGAAAAGATTCCACACCAAGGAGCAATAAGTTCAAGACACAATGAAAATGAAAAAAATGTTTTAATCATTGTGAATTTCCTTCAGAAATCCAAGAGTAAGGATCAATACAAGGAGGTAATCTTGGTTGAAGAACGTTTCAACATGAAGTCATGAACTCCACCCGCGAATCCAAGTCCAAGGCAAAGAATTTCATGATCAAGGAAGGAGGATAGTTTTAGAAGAGATATTGCCTAAGGTATCAACACTTCTTCATGATGGGGAATCAAATCGGCATGGAAAGTTGAGGTGGCATCCCAGTCATCAATCAACCAATCCAAGGGTTCTAAGTCAAACATGTCTAGGTGCAATGAGCCAGACTCAACAAGTGGAAGATATTAAATGGCTCCTATTTTCTCATTGGTTATCCAAAGTCTTGTAATTTTCTCATTGGCCAAAAGGAGTTTTTTGCAACAAATCCTAATTAGGGTTTATCTATTAATCTTGGTCGTTTATCTCGCATCAATCTAGACCATTACTTTGCAACGGGGTGCCTATATAAACTCCCCTCCTCTCATTTGTAAAGGGGGAGATTTCTGAGAAATTGTTGTAGTGATACTTCTTAAGTGCTAAGACATTATTCATTGTTCAATTGTTGGTGAATCTTTTCTACTTTTGCAAGTTAGCATGGTTTCTTGGCTCTCAATAGAATAGATTTCATTTTCAAGTTGTTAGATTGAATGAAGTGTTTGATAGAATTTTTCAATGTGGAATGATGTGTTCATACTTTTGATAATTGGATGATTTTCAGTTATCATGCAAAGTTAGCCTAAACCAGTAAATGAAATTTAACTTTTGTTGCTTTATTCATTGTTCCAAATGTTGGTGAATAAGAGTGATATGAAAATCTTTTGAAATCCTTAGAAGATTGCACCATTCTTGTGTAGTTGTTGAGTTTGGTGAAGCAAGAATTGGTTTTGGATTCCACTTTTGCAATTTTGTCTCTGGAGTTCATAGGATTAGATTAGGATTACAAGTAGCTTCCTAAACCCTCCCTTTTGCCTTTTTTCCCAAATCTTCGTAGTAGGATTGAAAGAAACTCATTGAAAATCATTCTAAAAAAGAAGAAAGTTACAAGTGTTGGCAATCAACAAAATTGTTTGATTGATTCACTCCTCGAACAATTACATAAATCCCCCTTGAGATTACCAACATATCACAACAAACCAACTGAGACTATATGCATGAATCTAGAACTTTGGAGTCGTCTTTGTGATCACAAAGTCCATCTGTTTAGCACATAGAAGATTTCGATCAAGAGAGAATATGATATCTCTGGCTATTTTATTCTGAGTTGCGCATGCATAAAAACACACTGACAAGTCCTCTCTTCCCAAAGATTGCTTGCCCTCAAGCAATCTGCAAATGCATGCCGAAACCAAATATCGAGATCCCATGTCATCCTCAAAAACACTACTCCACCAATCCATTGCGCTACTATGCTAATAACAACATTATGCCAAAAGTTGGGAAGCAACTCATCAAGATCCATTAGAAACAATGCATCAACCATGACAATACCCGGATCCCAACCCAATCCATCAATCCTACCATATGAGATGAAGAAGAAACGTCTCCTCAAGGCACCATGAAACATCCATCCATGAAGGTAAACCAACACGAAAATGTGAAAATGAACTCCCACATGCCAAAAAACCAACACAAACGAACACCCAACATTGCTGTTGTAACTCAGACCAGCAACATGACTGATGTCATAGGTGTCAACAAACCAATGCAAACCAAAGAATTCCATCTCATACTCAATGTCCATCAAGAATGTATGTCCCCACACACTCTCATGCCACTAGATAGCTGATGTAGACCATGCTAAATCTGAAAGTGCAATGGAAACCTAAGTAGAACAGCCACTAACCACTAAAGAATCTATGAAAATTAAACCACCAACCAATGAACAAACAACTGCTAAAATCGGCGGCAAACCTAAAGATGAATTGTATATGACTTCATCACCCACAACTTGAGTACCAACATAAAAAGACTTAATTGTACCATCATCCTCATGTGAAAGAGCTGTTACCTTGTGATGATGTAAAGAAATATACCTGCTATTAAAAAAATCAGAATTGCTGTCATATATTTGTGTCATGTCTTCAGCCTTTGCAAGCACTCCTTCATTGGAAACTTTATGACCAACACTTGCACCTTGAGTGCCAACACTTGTAGACTCCTCTTTATTAGTTATTCCATGTGTAAAGGTTGCAAATTCGTGCAAATGGGAGGGTAAACAACTCCTGTCACAGATCAGAATTGTGGACTCCTTTATACTTTCTTTTCTTTGTCGTCTTGCTTGATATATATGATCGCAGCATTCCTTAACCCCTTGTAAGTTCTGTCTTGCTTGGGCAGCCAATAACTTAGCTTCCTTATCTCTCCTATTCCATCCATCACATAAACTTTGGGTCCTCAATACATCTTCCATGCTATGATAGATTAAATCAGACCTCTTGTAGATTGAATCTGTATCACAAACATCATGTCTAACTCTTGAATCATGAGGGCCATGATCGGGAGACTCAATAACACTCATAGGATCATTCATGGATGCATCAAGATGATTCATCTCTTCGCATGGCTCATCAATCATGACCTCTAAGTCACCCACCCAAAAACTCTTGCACTCCCTACTTTTATCAGCAATTGATTCTTTAATTACATGGACACCATCAAACCTGTTGATGTGTTTTTACGCACATGCGAACACAAAATAAAATACCCAAAAGAATCTTATCCTCTCTTAACCAAAGTCTCTCAAATGCTGAAGATTCGCATAAGGATCACTTCAGACAACTCCAAGGTTCCTAATATGTTGGGTCACGACGTGTGGATAAGCTCAATGGTTTGATGTGATTATGCTGGAATCACAAGGGGACTTACGTTGTACATGAATGCTTGGATTGCTAGAACTTAGATCCTAACTACTTGCGCGGAGAATAAAAAAAGGAAAAAGGCATAGGGTTTAGGAAGTCTAAGAATGTAGGAACAATAGACAATCTTTGGTGCAACTCGACTCTTGCTTTGACATGCAAAGCAACAACTCCACAAAGCTTAGTGCAATCTTCTAAGGAAATTAGATGATTTTCAAATCATTATCAAGCATAGACACCATTAATTAAATGCATATCAATGATTGAATAACAATTGAACTTAAGCTCATTCAAGTATTCTAGTTGACCACACAAGGTGCACTTATAATCAGCAAGAGGCTCGTGGTATGGATTAAGAGTTTCACCATGAATCATACATAATGCTCTTTCATCCATCTAATTATCCTTAGCTAACGTGAAGATCCAACAAGAAACCATGCAAGTGTAAAAGAAACAACACTTTCCACCATAACTTAATGAAAAGGAAGTTTATTTACGACTTAGGCAAAATTTTCTACCTTTTCCTCCTAGTCTACTCTAGTTGCTATTTGCTACTAAACTATTAACTATTCTCTATTATATTCTATTCCCCTTTACAAATAAAGTGCTTGAGCTTTATATAGAGAGCTCATTACATTGAATGGCCTGGATTGATTCACAATCAACGACCGAGATTACTAGATGAAAACCCTAATTAGGGTTGTTAAAACAGCTCCCTCTGGCCAATGAGAAAATTCCATTTAGGTTCAATGTTGAATGTGAACCAATAGAAAACGGGGGTAGGTACATTGGAGTTTGTGCCGTCATGGACGAGTCAGGTGCATTGCATCTAGACATGCTGATGTGGAACCCTCTGATTGATGGAGTGGTGACTAGGATGCCACCTCAACTTGCACTTGTGGACTAGATTCATCATCATGAATAAGTATTGAATTATATTTCTTGATACTCAACATTATCAAGCTTCAGCAATGATGATGATGAAGGTGCGTTTCCAAATTATATCATGTTGTTCAAGATGATCTTCTAACTTTGATTAAGTCTTCTGAAACTATCCTCTTGAATGTCTCAATGCTGAAAGCCATGAAGGTGAAAGGTGTATACATCGACTTCCTCTTAGTCTTGAATCTTAATATTGCCTTAGAACAAACCCTTGATGTCACGACTGCTTCTTCACTCCTTTGGAATTCTTTCTTTGTGATGCTGCAGTGGGAATTCTTGAATACCTTGAGATCCTTCTTGTGTAATCACCTTCCTTGTTACCCTTGTGCTTGCCGATGAAATCCTTCTTCTTTTGAATGTCATGCTTACCTTGTGTTGTGTTCCATCTTGGTGTAATCTTGAATGAAAGAGCAAAGGAAGAGTATTTCGCTCCTAAGAGGGAGCAAAGGAAGTGACTTGAATTCACCCTTAGATCTTGATTCCATCACCTCATTCCTTAGTTTTATTTTGGTTTCCATGCATAAAAGTCATCAAATACCTCTCAATGAATGCCTTGGAGATGACTTCGCTCCTATGAATGAGCAAAGGAAGGGAAATTCACTCCTAAAGAGGAGCAAAGAAAGTGTTTTCTGCTCTTGGAGAGGAGCAATGGAAGTCACTCTAAATTTACCACTTCGATCCTTCCTTTTGTCCAAATTATGATGTATTAATCTCTTCCCTTGATCAAAATGATATTAAAGAAGCTTAAACTTGTTTCTTACCCTCAAATATGCAAAGGAAGGTGATTTCGCTCCAAGATGAGGGCAATGGAAGAGGATTTCGCTCCTATGAAGGAGCAAAGGAAGTCCATTTCGCTCCTGAGAAGGAGCAAAGGAAATAACCTTTATACTTAGCTAAATTCATGATTGTTGCCCGAGGATTGTATTCATTGCTCAAACTAAGACATCGCATGCTGATCCAATGGGGTTTTAGATGCCATAGGAGGCTTGGAGAGGAAATTCGCTCCTGAGAAGGAGCAAAGGAAGCAAAATTCGCTCCAAAACTGGAGAAAAGGAAGTGAATTTCGTTCCTAGGAAGGAGCAAAGGAAATTTTCACGTACTTAGTCAAATTCTGCCCCTGTAACTTACCTCTCACTGAAATATGATCAGATCAACTTGATGACGAAGGAAATACTTGCAAAGTTGAATAGGCTCGAACTCCACCACCAAACTCTTGTTTATGTCATGCAACCACTCCACTTTGATTGTCAAGGAAGAAATTTGCTCCAATGTCTAGGCAATGGAAGTGAATTTTGCCCCTAGGAAGGAGCAATGGAAATTTTCGCACACTTAGCCAAATTTTGCTCCTACAACTTGATAAAGTGCAATCAGCTCACTTTGATAGCAAAGGAAGAAATTTTCTCCAATGCCAAGGCAAAGGAAGTTCGCTCCAAAGCATGAGCAATGGAAGTTTACCCATACTTAGACAAATTTCGCCCTATGTGACCCTCTTGACTTGAATTCACATCTCATATCACTTCATTTCACCCCTCACAGGAAGGGCTATCCTCTTGACTCCTGGCCTCTTGACCAATTGTACCTCTCCAATGCAAAGGTTAATATCAATAGACTCTAACCACTACCCTAGAAAGCCGAAAAAAGTGGGGGTCCCCATTTGCAATGGGACAATGTGTGAAAACGTCACAACAAAACCCATCCATGATCGGAGAAGGACATGAAGGAGCCACTTCATTTTCAGATTCTTCAATTTGATGGGCAGAAAAGCATTCATCTTTATTGATAGAATCACCTGAAAACTTAGCTTCCATCCTGTGTGCTGACACTACTCTAGGTTCGCCAACTGATAAATCCCTCAACACTATCCTCTTCCCATCAACCAAGAACTCCAACTGCATCTTGCAATGATCTAATATGTATCTACCAATAGTCTGTAACCACTGCATGCCTAGAATCACATCAAGTTGCTCTAGCTTGATCACATAGAAATCATTAGTCAATGTGTAGTCACCCAATTGAATGCCAAGTTGAGGAACTCTCATAGTGCAACTCAAGGTAGCACAACTTGCAACTATCACACCAAAACTCAGAAGTTTCTCAACCTATAATCCATGCTTCACAACAAACCGCTCATCCATGAAGTTGTGCATAGCACCAATATCCACCAAACAAACCACTCTCTGCCCCTTCAGTACTCCCTTTAATCGAAAGGGAAGGTACCTAGGTACTCCTGACAATGTAGCAATGGTAACTCTAGGCTGATCAGCTGCCTTGCCCTCATCCAAATCTAATTGTGGCTGCTCATTAACATCACTGCCGTCTGATTTGCTATCATAAATGTGCTCATCTTCAACATCAGCAGTGACTTCTATTTAGTGTATTTTATCCTTTCCAAGGCATCTATGCTTAGGTGTCCAAGGCTCTTTGCATGAGAAACACAACTTCTTCCTTCTTAGCTCATTTCTTGTCTCATAATCCCCCTTAGGAGGGGTATTCTTAGGCTGATCAAAAGATTTCAGATTTGGTTTAGTGTCTTTAAAATTTCTTTTTGTGGCTAATATGTAGAAGATAAACTGGGAAGGTACAAAGCTAATTTCATAGCATCATGAAGTGAACTAGGCTTGAGCACCTTGACCAGTCTAATAAGTTTATCACTCAAACCCTCAATGACTAGCATCACCACTCTCTTTTCAGTCATATCCGGAACCATAACGACAATCTTTTGAAATTCATTGATGTAAGAATCCAAGGACCCACTTTGCCTCAATTGTGCTACTTCTCTATAGTACACCTCCACATCCTCCCGATCAAATCGAGCAATCAATTTGTTGATAAACACCTCATAGGAATGAATCAAACCATGATGCCACCATTCATATGCAATACCCTCTAGGTGCATGGTTGCAAACTTGATTGCTTAATCCTCTTTCATTAGCTTAAGAGTCAAGAAGGTGTCCAACTTATGAATCCAATCTCTAGCACTTGTCCTTCCACTACCATCGAATGTAGGAAGAGCGAGTTTGTTTGTAGCATGTTTAAGATCCTTGTTTTTATGCCATGGTCTTCATTTTTGTTGCCTTCTTCTTCTACTCTCTCTTCGTTGTCCCATATACTGATGGAAGGGTAGAATATCCCGAACATGTTGTGGTAGAGTACTCCACTCGTCATGCATGGTCATCACATTATCCTGGAATGCTATGTCTCCTTTAACATTATCTTCCTCTTCTTCTTCATTTCCAACTAAGAAATTTGGCATCATAGGTCTATTTGTAGTGCATGTAGGAGCCCTTTCTCTACGTGGGGAACCAATCATACTGTCACCATTGGTTTGACTATGTTGTTGTCTCCTAGGTCCCATGCTCAACTATTGAATGGCAACTGTGAGTTGTTGTATAACATTGGCTACCTGCTTCTGTCCTGCTTGAATACCTCTCATAATTTCTCTAGCTTCCATTTCATCATTTGGCGGACTATTATCCCTTTTGTCACTCATCTTGCTAGCTGATCCTATCTCAAGATGTTGTTGTCTTGCTGCTATAGCAGCTGATAAGGTGTCTTAATCTGGATATGGTTCAGGCCACTGGAATTGTTTCCACTCTTCCCTTGCTATGTACCTTTTATACCTGTCACTTGGTTGCATGAACAAGACTGAAATAAACCCAAAGGATGGTAGGATCCAAGCTCTGATACCACTGTAATAACCCTTGCTTATTCTGCCCTTAATTTTCAGTTTTGATGGTTTGGCATTTTGTCAAACACTTGGCATGCAAGGTGACTAAGTTCTGATTTCTGAATTTTAATGTTTTTTGTCTTGCTTGTTTTTGATTAAATTTCAATACCAAACACTTGCCAACACATCGAAACGATATCCAACAGATTTGCATAAACAAGTATTAAGAATTCAACCTCATGATTTTATTACCACTATAACAAGTCTAAATATGAAGATATCAGGTCTGACACAAATTATTTTAGACTACAATAGCTTAAGAATGAACATACCCAATATTATGTAGTGTAGGAGACTTAAGATGAAATATCCCTAGCCAAATTTTTTTTAAAAAAAACTTTAAAACAAGTTGGATTGCAATAACTTAGATGATTGTACGTTTAAGTTAGAATATAATTCCATGTGCTGAAACAACTCTACCCAGAATGTGTCGTGGATGGCGAGCATTGGTCAGAGGATCTTTAAAACAGTTGCTTATGCAGAAAACTCTAACCAGCATGGCGCCGAGATGGCGAGCATTGGTCAGAGGATCTTTAAACAGTTGCTTATGCAGAAAACTCTAACCAGCATGGCGCCAAGATGGCGAGCATTGGTCAGAGGATCCCCTATTCTAAAACTGGAATGGGAACTCTACGCCAAGTATGTGCTACCCACTCCAAACGGACAGGGGCGACCATATGACGGAGTGAAAACTATAATGCTTGTTTGATTAGTAATGCAGAAACTGAAAACACTCAACACCCAGAATGTGCTTTCCGACCCAAGAAGGGAGAGTAGCTACCATAGGGTGGAGGATAAACTTATTACAACAACTTAAGTGAGTTTGAGAATTACAACTAGAAATGAAGCATGATACCAAGACTGCCAGTACTACTGTCAGCCTTTAAAAAGTGTGGATTCCTCTGTTCAAATCTTGTAGAATTTCTAAGGGATCACATTACATTATGGAGAGCCATTATGAACTTAAGTGGAAATACTAAATCCAATAGCTTCAAAGATCAATATACTGGATCTCCCGATTCCTGTTACAAATCTGCACATTAAATGCATAAACAGCAGTCTATAGGACTACTTCACATGCTCATATTCTTCACATATAACCTCCAAATGACCAGCAATCAGATGCAATAACCCTTATTAATGGAGATGCTTAAGACAAGACAAAGAAACCAACCCAAAACCCATGCATACAACCTGCACGAATTTCAATGCACTCCCAAATGGTACGGTTTAGCAGAATGGTACGATTTGCTCTTAAAATTCAATGCAAGCTTCTAAAATGCTACAAACTTAGGAAATGCAACGCCTAGGTCAAACAAATGCAATGGGCTAATACCCAGAATGATATTTTTGGTGTTTTCTGTTTTATGAATGAAAAACATGCAGTCGCGGTTTCCTGGATGCAGAAAACTGAATACACTATAATGCTTAAATGATTAATAATGCAATACTCTGAAGATAAACTACTATCAAATGCAATACATAGAGATTAAATCACCACTAGTTGTTGTCTCTCAAACAAGAAGCGATGCCTGTGCTAGAAGGCCTTCATTCCTTGAAGCAAATCCCAGAGCCAGACGGCAGCCAGACAAAATTTTGAAAAAAGTCCCCTCCATGATGCACAAGACTCCAATATATAGATTCCTTGAACTCCACGAAACCCTAAATGCAACTTCACCTCAAACCCTAATCTCACCTTCAACATGGCGCCCCATCTTTCCTAGCGCAAAAGTCAAGGTATATAATTAAGTCTTTACCTTGGTAAGTCACGCCTTGGTTTTGACTTTGGCTTAGGACAAAAAAATATTAAATATACTCCATGAAAGCGCCACCCTTAGAAACCCCCTTTTAAGTTGTCATTAAGTCATTTGACTAGGCCAAGGGGTAAAATAACATTATAATTATAATGTTAATTAAAATTGAAATTACTTGACTTCTCAACCTTGCATTCTGGAGCTCGAATCTGTCAACGCCCTTTTGAGTCGACTGAACAAGAAAAGGAGATTGCCTGATGCCACCTGGATACTGCCAAAAATAGAACTTACTAAAAATAGTAAATTCTAAGAATTGCCTCGAAAGCAGAGATGAAAATACCGTTGCGAAGCTCTCTGAGCAACCAGAGAGAAGCCGCCAAGGAAAACATCCAACATGAACAAAGTCCTCCTCAAAAATAGGAAACCCTAATTATACCTTCCGACTGGCCTCCGAGTTTCCCAACAAAAGACCAACGGTCGCAGAGAAAGTCAGGTCCAAGAAGGGGACATTACAGTCCGCCCTCCCCAAGATTGCTTGTCCCCAAGCAATCGCAAACCAGGATGCTGCAATATCTCATCACTTTCCCAAGTTGCATCCTCCAAAGGCAGGTTCTTCCACTTCACTAAGTATTCTCTGATGGTTCTTTTCCTCAAAGACCGTTCTCTGACATCAAGTATCTCTTCGGGAATTAGAACCAATTGTCCCTCTTCATCCAGGGGGGGTAATTGTGATGAAGGTACCACATTATGTCCAAGAGCCTTCTTGAGACGAGATACATGGAAGACATTATGGACTCTACTATTAGAAGGTAGCTCCAATTCATAAGCTACTGCCCCAACCTTTCTGATGACCTTGAATGGCCCATAGAAGCGAGGTTTGAGCTTCTCAGCTCCACTCTTTTTGAGAGTAGACTGTCTATAAGGCTGCAATCACAGATAGACCATATCCCCAACTTCAAATGAGCGCTCACTACGCCTCTGATCAGCATACAACTTCTGCTGATTTTGTGCAATCTGCAAATTTTCTTTCAAAGATTTCATTATGTCTTGATTTTTCTGCAACATATCCTTGGCTAAGGGTGCTTTGCTATCACCAAAAACCAAATCTGCAAAACTAGGAGCTTCATACCCATAAAGTGCCAAGAAAGGAGACATCTTTATCGACATATGGAACGAAGAGTTGTAGCAGTACTCCCCTAGGTGCAGCCACTTGACCCATGCTCTTTGCTGTTCTGACACATAATTTCTTAAGTAGCCTTCCAACCACTTGTTCACTACTTCAGTCTGACCATCTGTTTGGGGGTGATAACTAGTGCTTGGAGTGAGCACAGTACCACTCATTCTGAAAACTTCTTGCCAAAAAGTACTTAAGAACTTGCTGTCCCTATCACTTACAATGTTTTTGGGTACCCCATGCAGCCTAAACACCTCCCGAAAGAACAGATCTGCAACTTGTGCTGCCGAAAAAGTGCTGGTAATGGCGAAGAAATGAGCAAATTTGGTAAGCCTATCCACCACTACATAAATACAGTCCTTCCCTTGAGATTTGGGCAACCCGGTGATGAAATCCATCGAGATACTTTCCCATTTTTGATTAGGAATGGGGAGGGGTTGCAGCAAACCGGCAGGTAAAGTATTCTCATTCTTATTTACTTGACAAACAGGACATTCCTGGATGTAGCGTTGTACTTCTCCCTTCAACCCTTTCCAAGAAAACCTTTCTCGGATC